>NW_021137889.1:0-268857 GCF_004193835.3 Ostrinia furnacalis | reverse complement strand
AGCAATGACCCTCACTGCTCACTCTGCGCGACGACAGACAGACCGGCGGGGCATCGAGTAGGCAGTAAAGCCTGCAAGGCTCCTGCCACTAAGATTGGAAGGAGGGCAGCGGCAAGTGCTAGGAAGAGCCAGCCAATGTCATCCCAGCCCGCACCGGGGCACGAGGAGGTTCAGATGACCGGCGATTAGTATGGCTCAAAGGTTCTTGTTGGCGAACGTCAATCACTGTGCCAGAGCTCAGGATCTACTACACCAGAGCATGGCACAGTGGATGACACACGTATGTGTGGTGACAGAGCCTTATTACGTGCACGAGAGGGATGATTGGGCCGGCGACCTGGAGGACAAAGTCGCAGTGATCACCAACCCAGCAGCGGACTCCTTACCCTTCAGTAAGATCCGGAGGGGCCGGGGATGCGTCGCCGCTCTGGTAGGCGACATTGTGATAGTGGGGGGTTATTTCTCTCCGAATCGCTCTGTCGCCGAATTCGAGACGTTCCTAGCAGAGGCCGGTACTCTGCTGACTGGGTGGGGTCGTCCCCACGAAGTGTTGGTGGCCGGAGACCTCAACTCGAAATCGCAATCGTGGGGCTCCCGTGTGACGGATATTCGTGGGGAACTAGTGGAGGACTGGTTGGTATCGCACGGACTGGTAGTGGTGAACCGGGGAACGGTTGACACATGCGTGCGAATGCAGGGCGGCTCCGTTGTGGACATTACGTTCGCGAGCCCTGCTCTAGCGCGCCGTGTCCAGACCTGGGAGGTGATGGAGGGGGTTGAGACTCTGTCGGACCACAGATATGTGCGTTTCGACATCTCTCCCCCCTTCCAGGTCCCCCCGAGTAGCACAAATCGATCCCCGGAAGAGATTGGTCCGCGGTGGGCGCTGAAGCGCCTAGACCGCGACACACTGGCAATAGCAGCACTGGTAGAGAGCTGGTCGCCGTGGTCAGATGGAGCAGAGCCAGGCCGCGAAGTTGAGTGGTTCAGGGAGGCCATGTCGCACGTGTGCGATGCGGCGATGCCCAGAGTAAGGGTGCTGCCGCCTCGCACAGCAGTGCACTGGTGGTCTCCAGAACTGGCTCGACTAAGAGAGGCGTGTGTAGCCGCATCGTCGTCGTTTCAGCCGAAAGACGTCCACTGCTGGACAAAGGCCTCCCCCAAGGATTTCCACAAAGACCGGTCCTGCGCCGCTTGCATCCAGGTACTTCCCGCGACCTTCACCAGATCGTCGGTCCACCTAGTGGGAGGCCTGCCCACGCTACGTCTTCCAGCTCGTGGTCGCCACTCAAGAACTTTTCTGCCCCAGCGGCCATCATCTCTTCGAGCTATGTGCCCCGCCCACTGCCACTTGATTTTAGCGATTCTGCGGGCTATGTCAGTCACTCTGGTTCTCCTACGGATCTCCTCATTTCTGATTCGATCACGCAGGGAAACTCCGAGCATAGCACGCTCCATCGCTCTTTGGGTGACCTTGAGCCTTCTTATGAGGCCCATAGTAAGCGACCACGTCTCAGAGCCATACACCATCACTGGCAACACACACTGGTCAAATACTTTTGACTTGAGACACTGCGGTATTTCGGACGTGAGAATTTCGCGAAGCTTCCCGAACGCTGCCCAGCCGAGTTGGATTCGACGATTAACCTCTTTCTCGAAGTTGGACCTACCTAACTGGACTGTTTGTCCCAGGTATACATAATGAACGCTGTGGTTTTCTGAATAAAGAAAAATAAAATAAATAAATAAGAAAAAAGCTTCTTTCTTTTGTAATATTATAAGGGACTACTTTTTTTAAAGACAATGGAAACACTAAACTAGGTATTTATTTACTTGCTGAAAATATCATAAAAAAAAGTCTTGTCACTTAATCTCCACTTAAAATTATAAAGAGGAAAGATTTGATTCTTTGTATTAAATAGGCTCCAAAAGTACTAGACCGGTTTGAAAAATTCTTTCACCATTAAATTTATACTATCCCTGATGAACATAAGCTATAAAAGATAATAAATGGATGGATAAAGACATTCTGTAACAGATGAAAATTAACGCGGGCAAAGCCGTAGGCAAGAGCTAGTGAACTGTAAAACAAGAAAATAATGCTTGCAATTCTGCAAGGGATGAATTACGAATGCCTATCGCCTTCAAAATCAAATAATCTTAAAAAAAACGTTTTTAATCTTTTTTTTTCAACATTAAAAAATGGAATTCCCACGATACCTTAAGAGTATCGATACTTTTGGCACTTTCATGATCCCTACCCACGTGTCCAAGCCCAAATATGGGCCGAGGAAAGGTTTGGGCAATCGCACCCACTCCTGCGCACACCTACAATATAGAGGATTATTATAACAGGTCTGTAGGGTAATTCAAGTGCAATCTGTCATTTCAATCTATTCTATTTGTCATTTAGCTTGTTTAATCTGTGCTGAATAAAGTNTTACGCGGTTTAGATTTTTTCGTTCAAATGTTTTTTCCCGTTCACGTGGGAATTTTGCAATATCCTGTTGTAACTAAGCTTTAATTTTATTAAGATACCTACATGTCAAATTTCAAGCGTCTAACTAAAGCGGTTTAGATTTTTCATACAAAAGGATTTTCCCGCTAATTCCTGTTCCCGTGGGAATTCCTAAGTATACTATAACCTGCCCAGGAGTATGAAGAATAAATAGTATTTTATAATAATAAATAGTATTTATTTTCTCATCACAAACATTACAATGACACAAGTTTTTAAGCACATTAATTACAATTCAAAAACAAAGTTGTTTGTGTGAGACTGACGCCTGTGATAGGTATTTGCATACCTGTAGTACAGGTCATCAGGCTCCCACCACCCCAGATATTGGCACAATTTATAATTAATTAGAGAACCGATATTATATTATATTATTGACTCAGACATGGTAGTGATGTATGGCAAGGATTACAAGGGCAGCGTATTAACTATTAATTAGACTAATTACTATTAATTAGACTAATTAATAATTGTACCAAGTTTCGTTAAAATCCGTCGAGTAGTTTTTGTTTCTATAAGGAACATACAGACAAGACAGACAGACAAAAATTTTACTGATTGCATTTTTGGCATCAGTATCACCCCCTGATAGTTATTTTGAAAATATATTTCATGTACAGAGTTGACCTCTCTACAGATTTATGAAAATGGAAATGTACTTCTGTTATGCTAATAACCTCAAAAACTATTGGACCGTTTTTATTAAATTCTTTCACCATTCGAAAGCTACATTATCCACGAGTAACAGGCTAAATTTTATTTTGGAAAATAATAGGGTTCCGTAAAATATGTAGGTACCTAATGTAGGCCACGCGCGCGAAGCCGCGAGCGAAAAGCTAGTGGAGTATAAGGTGACAATCGTTAAGTAATTTCACATAAAAAAATCATTATTTCATTGCTTGGGGCGAACGATGTATGGACGCAGAACAATATCCTTTATTTTCAAATTTAAGCAAAAAGCATTCTGTGGATAAAAAATACCTATGCTTATTTGCACCTAGTTTATCAATCACCATGTTAATTCCATGCTTTCTATCCAGTCGACTGCTCTAACGACAAGGGTGGGCTGTCGTTGAGATGACAGCGCGAAAATCGTCGGCATCCACTAATTATGACCCTTATGTACCACTATATTGACAAAGTTCTCCGTCTTCGTACGCGATATTGGAAATTTGGCATCTACCATCGGCTGATCTGACATTAGGCGTAGTCTGGCTTTGATATTCAATTTTCAACTGTATTACCTTGACAATCAGTTCAAAATTGATTACTAGAAAATTATTTGACAGACGATTTCTACTCTCGACAAATGCATTTGAATTAGCCCACTGATTTGGATCACACAAAGGAGTTTGAAAGTCAAATCGTTTGCGAAATTTACGGCAAAAAATTGCAGATCTTTGTTTGTTGGTCACACGGTTGAGAAAGAGTTTTGACGCAAAATTATCTGTTAGCTACCTATCAACTGTGCAAGGTAAATACTTCAATTTAACATAACGAGGTTTAAGGTAAGCTTTAAAATGTCTACAATAACTTTAAAATACACTGGTTTCCAGATAAACCAAGGATACGTGCCAAAATACTGGTCAAAATTGAATAAAATATTTTTGATTTGAATACACTTAGCAATAACACCCAGTTGACCCTATGTGACCATGACCATTGAGGCACAGTAGAGAATCACTGGTTGTAGGTATGTATAGTGTAGGTATTCCAAAAAACTTAACTTTTTTACGGTTCGATGGTACACAGTTTTTCGTATAGTTTTGTTCGACATACTTAAGTTTCCATCTTGCGCATACACTGCTATCATTATCACGTTACTGACTCTACTCGTTTCTGTCTAAATTGTGCGCACCTTCAAAATCTACCCACCGTAGTTCCAACATTACCATCAATATAATATTCACAGAAAAGTTATCAAAATGAATCAATGTTAAATTTCCTGGACTTTCTCTAGAAGATACATTTCCTGGACGAAAATTAAAGAAGATACGTATCGAAATGACGGACTCACAGACTCGTCTGTGCTCGTCTGTCGTAAACATCATCTACGTAAAAGATTTATCGCCAACGTGTGAAGGCGAACAACTTCATTAAAGTCTATAAGAAGTGAAGATACAGGTAAAGCCAATTAGCCATATAAATACGAGGTACCTACGAGTACCTATTTCGATACTGTTTTGATGGAAAATTTTACCTTCAGTCATTTTGCATATTATTCACCTTACGTATTTTTAGTTACAAAGGGGGAAATTGAATCAACTACGGTTACCAGCACTAAAGAGTTCGAAAAGTTTTCTCTTTTCTTCATAAGCTTCTTTAAAAAGGGAAGTGTTTAGGTACTGTTTTAAACTTTCATGGTCACTAACATAATAATAATTGAGTTTCCAATATTTCGGCACTGTTGCAAGCGCCATGGTCTCTACTCCGTGACATAATTATTATGAAGCTAGTGTTTATTGAAGATAAAGCCTTAGCTTAGGCTAAGGCTGAAGAACCAATAACTGAGGTTTTTTGTATTCTAGGATTAGTCCTAGAATACAAAAAACCTCAGTTATTGGTTTTAGTTCATCACTAATTGCCTAGCAAAATACAAGCAAACCACAGCGGCAAAGAAGTAGAGAACGTAGCATAAGCACGCGATCTTCATTTCCGCGAGAATTGACACGAAACTCAATTATGTTTAAGAATTCCTACAAAGGTAAGCCTTCACTTACCACTATACTGTACTTAAAGACAATTGACTGATGGATTTATTCATCGGAAATCGAAATGATCAAGGTTCACTTGTTGAAGAATCATTAAACATAATACCTTAGATGAAGTGTCGATGTGATTAATTTTTGGTTTGACCCCTGCCCGGTAACGATTCGTAAGATAAAGAACTAGTTTTGCTATGCTTCGGCCTTGAGAGAGATCTTATCTGTAATGGGAATTTTATTATGGTTAGTAGTAATTAAACTTTTAAGCCATAAAAATTGATGAAGAAAGATGATAAACCTGTAATGTGTTAATTTTATGTCCAAATAGGCTGCCTCTAAAAGTAACTGTTTCTTTAAACCTTTATTATCGGATGAACAAACTACAATACCTTTTTAACGTCCATATTATTTTTCCGATCGTAATCTGAAGGGATCAATTCAAATATACTTCATATTCATGAGGTTTATTCATCAAGATCAACAACAATGAGTCAGTAACTGATCTTGGTAGGGGAGACCGAGGAGAGTTGTAACAGGGTCACAAAGCCCCGGGAGATGCTGTGGTAGGTGAAGGCGTTGTCCGGAAACCCACAGTCTCCTCCCACTTATGGCGAGTGACGGAGCACCGGGGTCTTTTTAGTGGGTATGCCTCGTCCTTCTGACTTGGTGAGCCCCACATAACCTACCCTGTCCCCGCAGGGTAGGTAAGCGATTCAACGCATTTTTTCCCCGTAAAAAAAAGGGTCACAAAGCCGCCTAGACAGTTGGTAAACTGAGCTGACAATTTCACGCAAACCCTGGCGTGTCGAAAGAGCAATGAGTTTGCTAGCTCGATAACCGCCTCTGTGGTCTAGTGGTAAGACCACCTGCTTCAGACGCAGAGGTCCCGGGTTCGATTCCAGTGGGGGCAGATTTTTCTGTTTCGTTTGGTTGGGGCTTGTTCTAAGTCCGCCTGGCTAGCTACCACCTTCTTACCTAAGTTTGTCGCCATAACAACAATGTTAACAGCATTGTTGTGTTCCGGCAGTTAGGGGTAAGATAGCCAGTTCCTCCGTGGTTAAGGATTCGGGGTGAAGCTCGCTTCCAACTTCGGCCTGATCGTCACATACCATCAGATGAAATACAGGTCAAGGGCTTCTTCGTGGTGGAAAAAAATAAACAGTATAAGGTTCAGAAAAATTGATATTGTGTTACTACCCATCTCTGTTACAACTCTCCTCGGTCTCCCCTACATTGCAAGGCATAAGATACCATACATAATGCATATTGACGAAATTACCCATATTGTGTGGTAGACACACTTTCTAATGTCCGCATTGCGTTCAAGTTATGAATTCAAGCGAGAAGATGGGATCAGTAACACTTGGTTGTGTTGAAGGCTTTAAATTATCAAGATGTGAAGGTTCACAGCCATACGAGTGGGCTACATTAAATCTAAAGATTCTTCAGGCATTGTAGTCGATACAATTTTTCTTTCATTTTTAATATCTTTAGAGCTTTTGCCGTTTTTGTAATGTTTATCTGTCACTGTTGCTTATGTCAGCATTTCACTGAGAGGAGCATATCTTCATACTTTTTTCTAATTCTTCTCCTTATTATTATTATGTTTTTACCAGACATTTTTAGGAAAATGATAGGTAACGTGTGTTTGGGAGATTTTAAACTTTTGTTTTAGAATATTTTTGATGGATTTTAATTAATAAATTAGCCTTTTAACCATTATCTTGCACCACACGTCAAATTCCATCGAATTCGGTGACTCGGCGAGCCATTGTTAGGTTACTTACACTCACTCGTATGATGATCAAATTACCGTCATTAAGTTTTTGGACATAATTTAGCGGATTTTTATAGATAATACTTGATGCGATTTCGTTTCGTATGGTTTTGTCAATGGTTTAATCGTGTAGAGCTCCTTCTTTTTTAAGGTCTCAACCGGCTCTGTTTTTCCCTAGGTTTCTCTACCCGCTGGTTGAAAAAATAAAAATTTACACAGATCCTCACATACTTTCACATGTATTGGAGAAGTAGGATTTTAATGTGTAAGTTTATTTTGTCCAAGATGGAGTCACCAAAGTAAATTTGTTCCTCCTCACGAACAAATGTCTTCCTTAATTGATAAATTTACCCTGTAAAGGTATAATTGATAATATCTTGATCTCAATGATTTACTGGACCAGTTTCGCACTGGCCTCAATATAATCGGAAGGCATAACGATAATTTATTACTGGCCCGCTGGTAACTGCTAGTTAAAGGTGCCATCTTCAGTTACAGCTNTTTCATGCCTTGTTTATAACGACTAGTCTTAACGCCCAGTTAATAAAACATCGAAACATCACAAATAATATCACATATAAAAGACAAAATTAAAATTAAAACTAAATGTATTCGTCGAGAACACTGAGAATATTCCCGGGAGCGTTCTCGGTTCTCGAGAATATTCTCACTGGGAATATTGCCGGGAACGAGAACTTTCTCAGCGGCACATCTCTAGTTACAGCAGCTAAATCAGCGGGAGAAATTGCGGCTGTCACTGAATCTGGATTTACGAGGCCAGTAACCTGTTTCACGCGTGGCTACTTGTGTAGGGCTGCCTTTTTGGTAAAAGCTATCAGCTGACACCATTTTTGTTCGTTGGTAAAGTCTGGTCGCTGAGCACGTAGAATTGCGTCCAATGACCCCAAGCTACCCATCCCCATAATATAATTACGCGCGAGCGGTAAGGATAGGTAGCGTGAAGGTGCCTGCAAGAACCTGGATGCGGGCAGCGCAGGTCGTTATGGAAATCCTTGGGGGAGGCCTTTGTCCAGCTGTGGACGTCATTTGACTGAAACGATACGTCATAATATTGAAATATTGATTTTCGTGTGGCAACCCTTATCGCAAAGTGTCGATACCATAAGCACTGTGACCCGATTCCCTCTAATTCATGGAATTGTATCTGAATTAGCCATGACACCGGATTCCTTGCGGCGATGTTTATGTATAGTTATTTAATTTTTAGCGTTAGGTTAGGAGTCGCATCTCAAACTAATTTGAAAATTATAAATAACTTGAAAAAATCGAACTGCCTAAGGCGATTTTTTCATGTTATTTATGATGTTTATGTAATTTTAAAGTTTTCTACTTGTCACTTAAATTATGCTGAGAAATTTAAAGTTCCTGAAGTAGTCACATTATGCGGAATTTACAACTGGGCCTGATTCTAAAAATATATTACAAGAGGTTTTAGAGGAGTTTCTGCCCAGCAGTGGGACTTTTCAAGCTAAAAAGATAGCTATTTTCTTTATGTGTAAGTTTAAGTTGATGTGCTATTGACCCGAAAAAGAAAGCTTTATGTAGAAAGCTGCAAATAGTTTTTTAAAAGTTGTATTTTTCGTTGAGGAAGGCCTTCGTTGATGGATATGGACGTCATGCAGCTGAAATGATGATGATGACCTAGGTATTCTCTCTCAGATATGTAAAGTAAAGTTTACATTGAAAAATTGTATAGAATTGGTGATAAAACTTTTCAAATTAAGGTTCTGTTGTATAAATAAGTTACATTTTGATCTAAATGGCATTAAACTTAGTAATGTAGGCGGGCTGTACGCTATACAGATTATTTGTGTTTTTTGCATTCCGAGTGAAGCATGCAAAACCGGCTCTCTTTATATGGCCCGGGGCTGCGCGTGCGCGCCAATTCAAATGTTCGGAATCGAGTTGAATTAGTTATTTGTAACGAAGGGCTTTAAGAGTCCTCGTTGTTTGGAAGTACAGGGTTCAAATCATAGATGGGACAGGATTTTTTTGGATTGTTTTCAGTTTGGTTAGGAAGACTTTAGATAAGGGTCCTCGGTCACGAGGGTGTTTGGTGGCCGCTAAAGGAAGACCCTGAGAGCCTCACATAACCGACTGGTTCCCCGGGCCATCCAGTGGGTATGCAATTTTATGCATTTACCTACACAAAACTTAGTATAAATACATATTATAGAGTTATACACAATAAGGTTAAAGAACATTATCCACTGTTGACTGTATAAACTTTACGAGAACCAAGTTTTCTTTATGACTTTGTTAAAATTAAAAGCATGAGCTATTGATGAACTGGGTCATAAATACCTACTGACTTTTAATTTTGTTGTTATTTTCAAAAGTAACTGTCGATCCCTACTTTCTTTGTCAGTCTGTGTAATTAGGTAGTTGCTGACACTAGCTTTAATCATCGTCATCATTATCATTAACATCCCTTTACAGTCCACTGCTGGACTATGAGCCTCCTCCACTATAGTGGAGGGTTTTGCCATAATCCCCACGCTTGGCAGGCGGGTTGGAGATCGCAGTTTAAAAGATTTATGTTTTTCAGAAAGCGCTGCTGCCCGTTCTCTGTTTGATGTGTAGGCCCTAGCTTTAACACTAGAGTGCTCGCGCGGGTGACATATGTCACCCAGGGTGTAAAATTTGTAAATATTTTTTCAAGGTATCGAGCTACAGTGTTGCCTTCTCAGGTATTCTTCGAGCATGTATTTACGCACATTTTAGTAGTAACGCCATCTTGCTAGACGCATCAACGTGAGTGCAGAAAACATTTAAAGTGTTTGGGTGACGCATGTCCCCCGCGCGAGCACTCGAGGAATTGTTTGATCCCCTATCGTCGCGGTTTAAAATCAAGTTTACTTTCATGTAAGCTCAAAGTTATAATTTTTAACAATTTTTTAAACATTTACAATAATTATATTGTTTTATAAACATAAACTGATGCAAGAAAGTAGATGTTTTAGATTGTATGCAATGTAGTAATAATTCACCTAGGACTATACAATTAAAAACCAGGATTCTTCTGGGCTTGCGAGAACACCAACTAGCACAAAATTTGCCAGTATTGTGGCAAAAGACGATGTGTTTTTTGCACAAGAGCAAGAAATCGAAGCACTCGTAAGCAAATGTAACAAGTGGAATAGGCGTTTTTGTCCAGATCATCATATCATATCGTGCCCGAGTTGTGATCAAAATATCACAGAATAAGATCAATTTATTGATTAACTTTCTAATTAGGTGATATTTTTGCCAAAATAACGGGTCAAACGACTATTTAAACTACTTTGGTCTCTTCGACTCTAAAATATTTGAAAAATATTGAAGTATTTCTTTTGGTTTATAATAAGAGTTCATGAAAGAAATTCTCACTTTTTTTTAATTATTTAGTAAGAAATATAGTTGATTTTTAATATTATAAATTGTTTTACTTGTATTGAATAAGATTAGCAAAAATAAACCCATATCATAATGGGGGACATATGTCACCCGCGCGAGCACTCTAGGAGTATTTAGGGGCGCGAGCACTCTAGTGTTAAAATAGAGAAATTTAAAAAAATATGATTATGATTTATTACTAGCGTTTAGTGCTGCATTTACGAGATTACCATTAATTACACTTTAGTCCTACATCTTCATTAGCTAGACCCACCGGATATGGTAAATGACACTTTGAAGTCCCCGCAGGCGTAATTTTTAATCTATGGGTTTTCCACGCAACGCTGCTAGAATTTATAATTGTCTATGGTTTCTTGGGATCGGTATTTAGCATGCTGAGGCTGTGGAAAGCATTCCATAGTAATGGGTTTTAGATTTCTTGGAAGAATGATAACGCCTATTTACATAAATGTGTTACTTATTACAATATTTAGCACGTAGATAATTTTGTCTTTAAGCTTTTCTATCTTTACTTCACTCATGTGTCTATTGGTAAGTGTAGTTTTTTCCTATTATTTTTCAGATCACTTAATAGAAGTATTAGAACATGATAAAACTTGAGATACAGATGGAAACCACACATGTAATGCAATAAATGATTTGATTTGATTTGAAAAAATTGGTATCGATATCTATTTAAATAATTTATTTACATTCTACTTTTCATTTATACGAAAATATCAAGGAAATTCTGATAATAAAACGTAACACGCCTTATATTCGTAGAACAGAACGCGTGAGCTATAGAGGCAGGAAAAACGTTGATAATACATATTAATGGGTTATTAATTCCATCTATCTACATTGAATAATAATATTCACACTAAAAATTAATTCTATCACCATTAATAGATGTTTTTTGGTTCTGTCTGAGGTAGAAATACTGGTCCGAATATAGAACCTTGCAGACTCCTTAAATCAATATGACGAAAGTTGATAAGCACGAGATATCGACTGTTTATTTTTAAATATTACAAGAACGAACTAGAAAACCTTATCACGATTAGGATGCTGCAGATAATATGGGCAAACAAGATAAGGTGTTGGTTTTACCTACATAGCATAGTATTGGCAAAGACACGGTCAATGAGTGATACGAATCCAGGGTAGGTAGGTATATGATATGGAAACACGAGATGAACGTGTCGAAAGACTACAATAATCCCAACTAATATTATAAATGCGAAAGTAACTCTGTCTGTCTGTCTGTCTGTTACGCTTTCCCGCTTAAACCTCGCAACCGATTTTGATGAAATTTGGCATAGAGATAGTTTGAGTCCCGGGAAAGAACATAGGATAGTTTTTATCCCGGTTTTTGAAACAGGGACGCGCGCGATAAAGTTTTTCTGTGACAGACAAAATTCCACGCGGGCGAAGCCGCGGGCGGAAAGCTAGTTAGCCTATATTTACACCGAAGACCTCATAAAGGTAGCAGGATGGCGCTGGATTCAAGCCGCTACCAACCGGGCGATGTGGAAATCATTGGGGGAGGCCTATGTTCAGCAGTGGACGTTCTGTGGCTTAAACGATGATAATCTACACCTACGGGCAAAATTGCTCGTGCACATGACCACAACTGTAACTTAATACTTGTAAAAGAATTTTTTAATGCAGAAATGTCAAAAAAATAGTCCATCTTCACATACATTTTAATAATAGTCACAGTAGAAGGCCACACAATAATAATTGCTTACGGTAATGTACTACCAGATTACGAACATTATATAGTTATTTGCGAGGCAATCTAATCTTTATTCATGTGTTTTTTACCATCGGCAATTCTCGTGATGACGTAGCAGTAGCCAGATTTGAAGCTGTCGTAAATCATCAACGTTGTACAGTTAGCTGCATTATTGTGATTGTTATTTTTACTGGCATAAGGTTGGAAATAGGAAACCAGTTATATGTTTTGGTTTGGCTTTACAAGACGACATCAGAATTCAAATATTATTTACTACAAGAATATTTTGATCGTAGTCATTGATCAAAATCGTCACATAGACGTGACATTTATGAAAACGTTTAAGATTAAGTAGATCATTAATTTTTTTTATTGAACATAAGTTTTTCAACCTAAAAAAGCTTAGGAAGTATTTTTTATGTAAGTAGATATTTATGTTCTGTTAAAACATTGAATATGCAGACAAGTAGATAGGAAAATGTCGCACTCTCACGACAGACATAGACATAAGAGACAGGAAAGTATCGTACAGACAACAGCTCTAGCTTAACAGCGACACCTTATGCAGCCGTAATAGACTCTATTTTGCAACAAATATACAGCCTGATATGCTACCGACTGTACCCAAATTAGTGGTTTCTACGAGCAACTGAAAAATTGGCTATTGTCAAAATTGCGGTCAAAAATATTTCACGGGAATAGAAAGCGTCCACCGCAAACGTAGGACTGGAAAGCACTTGCATAACAAAGGTTTTGTGTGCATTCATTCATTGGTGGTCGACTGTACAGTTTTCTGCATTAATTTCTTAAATTTGAACTGACCGCTGAATCTTTATGGGATACTAACTATTATATCAATAAACAAAATTAAGCTGTAGCGAACGTGAAAATAAATGTACCATACTAAAAATCTCAGTGAACTCGTAGAGAAACACACTGATAAATATAAATTCAGAGCGTGTTCAATAGACAGACTATAGAGAAAAAAATGCAGAGGTTTTTGTCATGCAAAAAATATGGATGATTAAAACACTCCTGTAATTGAAACTTTCCAATAGCTCCCTGTTTGCTGTGACAAGATCGTCGTCATGACAAATTAGTCTGCGAAAACAATGGGTATTCTTAAGCCCGATTCCGAGATATGTTTGTTGAATAACTAGATTTTTGACCCGAAGTTGATTGAAGAGGTGATGCTGATGTGGAAATAACGTAATCTGATTGTTTATCCAAACGCATCTCGTCTCTCCGTGGAAATCGGGCCTAATTCGATATCTTCCGACTTTTCCAGCACCGACTGTACACCAAAACAATGCGATTAGCTATGAGCCGTGAAGCGGAGGTCTTTACCGCCGGGCATTGCGTAACGTGTGAGGCAATTCGCGGAAACAGACCTAATGGGCGAGAACTGTTGAACTGTGTGGCTGCTAGGCCATAGCAGACATATCAACTCGGAAAGGGATCAACACCGTATAGTTCCAAAATACTGAACTGTCCTACCCATGACATTGACAGCGGGGCGCCACCGTCAATATCGGATCGCTGGTTCCGATTTTTGCCATGTTGGAAACCATAAAGTTGAACGATGGTAGCGCCCCCCTGTCATTGAGTTTGGTGGGACAGTTCAGCGTGGGTCATCTATATCGCCTTTTGCGAGCTGTCATCGCCTTTCGCGCGCTGTCAACCGCGAGGCGAGGCGTTTACGGACGGTGCGGATAAGTGTGCGTTGAAATATGGAGACAAACGCCCGTATTTACAAGGATTACTTTGAAGTCTCACACTGCGCGTGGACGCACTGTGTCACACACGAACCAATCACAAGCTCTATTCAACGCTGTGCGTTCCATTTGCTGCTTCACTTAAGCAAGCATCGTTTGTGAATACGGGCGAAAGAATACTGACCGCCTCGAGTTGATACGGTTGCGATCCCTTTCCGGGTTGATAAAATGTGCTACTGCCTTTAATTTGGGATATTTGTGATGGTGTTACGAGAACGTTTCACATCTGCAGCTGGATACACGATCCGTTTGTAACTGTGCCAAATATTGGGCTATTTCATTCATTTTCCTTTCCTCGGTCTACCTTGCGGACCACCCACCTCATAAAATTTATTTATTATTATTTATTTATGAATAGAACGGTAGTACCAATTACACTCAAACAAACAACTAATAAAGGTAGCAGGAAGGCGCTGGGTGCATGCAGACCAACCGGTCATTATGGACATAATTGTGGGAGGCCTATGTTCAGCAGTGGACGTTCAGTCCTAAGGCTGAAATGATGATGATCATTTTCTACAGCTAAGGTTTCGCCAAACAACGTTTGCTAATACTACTTATAGACAATTTTAGACCAATCATAAAATGAACTTTCAATTGACTGCAACGTATCGCCAAATTGACATCAATTGATGCAGGCATATTACTATCATATTCGCACGTGCCTAAACGACTCGACGAAGACCTTGAATATTATTTACACGTCAACTTAGCACTACTCTTCAACTGTTTTGGTTTAATCTAGCGTTGATTAGTTTTTTTGTTCTTTGCTGGTTTGTTTTTGTGTAGTTTCCAATTTTGTGTTTTATGGTAAAGGCAACAATAAATAAACTTCTTGATAGCCTATCAACATACATCCTGAATTCATCATCATCATCATTTCAGCCACAGGACGACTGCTGAACATAGGCCTCCCCCAATGATTTCCACGTCGCCCGGTTGGCAGCGGGCGTGCATCCAGCTTTATGGGGCCCTTTATGAATCCTGATTGATCCTATTCCTTTTTGTACCTAAATGAAAGGAAAAAGAACAAAAATCTATTATTACTGTAGATTTAGAAATGAAAGCTACAAAAGTTGAAAGAAAATTTAATTTATGGGACAGTAACATGAAACTAATTTTGTCTTTTCAAAATTATTGCCTCAAGTGTATGAGAGAAAGTGAGAAAGGTATCATTTGATAGCTCATGTTTTTTTGTCCACTAGACCAGACAGCAGTCTGCTACTGTCAATGACTAATTTAAAACTGAACAACCTGAATTACACTCTAAACAACATTGAAACAGGTTTTAAAATAGCTTGATTAGTTTACATGTAGGTACGTGATTTATATTCTGTGCTTAGATAATGTTGTGGTAACCAGTCTTTCGCATGGTACAATTAAAATGCCAATATGGCCTTTTAAAAATAAAATTGAACCGGTTCTGACGTTTCTGGTTTCCGAGACGTTAGAATTTTGGGTATGTGACCTTTTTGATGAAGTTATAAAAGTCCGTTTATGTGAAAAAGTATTGAATTTGATGAAACTCTCTATTGGTTCGTGTCACCCTGTGCGTCCACGCCACGTGCACTGTAAGACCTCATACTCTCATAGTAATGTTTGTGAATACGGGCGTCTATCTTCCAAATATTTTAGGACCATTTAAACTAGCTTTAGTATAGTTTTTCATCCATCTGATAAATCGTTGTGGTTACAAAGATTCAAAGTACCTATCTAATACACGACTGATCCAAAGTTGCCACAAGAATCTGACGAAAAAGTGCCAGTAAAATGGTAATGTCTGAGATCAAAGAATCCTTCAGTTCTCACAAACAAATCGTCCGGATGCGTAACTTAAATATTTTCTTTCTATCTATAGATTCATATTAATATAATAACACATGACCTAAACATTCCATGGGATTCTAAGAACAATCTCTAGACAGCTATGAAAATAAACAAATCGACTATAGGTATGACGTTTCTATTGATTCCACTATTTCCACTGAATGCTTGAATGCGAATGTAGCTATTTATTATTAGATGGGAAATGAAGCTTATTAGAGCTATAAAACTTTTGTATGAATATGTATTGCGATTGTGACTTACAAATTGTATTTTAACAATGTACCAATACAAAATGTAGGTACATAAATCAAACTTCTTCTTTTAAACTGCAGTTTAAAACGTTTTAAAAGCACTGGGCATATGACTGAATCTTTCAGATTGGCTCACTTTTACCTTGGTCCAAGGGCCCAAGACGCTGGAAGACTCATATGACTACTCATGGTGTATTTGATCCATTGTTGTATCCATTGGAAAATTACGGTTAATTTTAGTGACAATTTGACATATTATTATTTGCAGTGGAAAAATAACCTCTACTGGAATTGTGTCTAGTTTATTGCGAACAGAAAAATTGTCAGCCGAAGCGGCATCTGAAGATTTTTTGCCCCAGGCGCAAACAAGTACAAACGCGATTAATCAACGAGTTTAATTTAAAATTAGCTGTTGTTACATGATTGTAATTATTGCGTTATGCAACTATGTGTAAGTTATGGCACATCTCGTCGATCAGTACGGCTAGCACGAAAAACTTTCGAGTTCGATCCGTTTGCGTATTCGGATCGCCATCAAAAGATTTAATACGAAAACTACAACAGCGCCCTTGTGAACGTGTCGTAAAATGAACTTAGTATAAGAAATGGTTGCACGAAACTTATTTTGAGAATCAAAATTGTCACATTATCGTTTAATTCGAAGGTTGAGTATCGAATTTTGTCGAATACGCAAACGATTCGAACTCGAAAGTTTTTCGTGCTAGCCGTACAGTATGTAATGTTATGATTGATGGATTGGAATTTGGAACTAACAACACGTTACCCTTTAAACTTTATGGAAAATCATATTTGTTCTTTTTAAAGTAACTTATGTAAATAACTCCCAAAAGATCTTGACCGAGTGCAAAATTTTCTCCCATTGTTTTCAAATTCAAATTCTTCAGTAGTATGTAGGGCCTTATAAGGACTTTTCATCCCAATATACGAGTATTTTGCCCTTCCACCTTTAGTAATTTTAATCTCCAGAATTATCTGGAATCCGAATATAATGGACTACGTTCGGCATATCAAGATAATAAGTTACACAAGGGACATCATAATGTTTCTACAAATAAGAGTGATTTTGAAGCAAAAACTAATATACAGTCGACTGTCAGTTAAGTTATTTATTTATTTTATTCATCTATGATTAAGCTCTGCGATTGGTGTAACATGGGTTTAATACATAAGTACTTACATCACAGTGTTTATATCAAGAAAATTCATACAACATGTTTCCTATACTATAGGCTGTTATTATATTAGATAATAGGAAATAGATGAAAGAAAGCGGCTATGTACTTCACTATTATTAAGTTTAATATGCAACTTTACCTTTACTACGTTACGTGAAAGAAATTTTAATTTCGTACTTGTCCAGTTAGTTTTTATCATCATCATCATTTCAGCCATAGGACGTCCACTGCTGAACATTGGCCTCCCCCAATGCTTTCCATGTTGATCGATTGGTAGCGGCCTGCATCCAGCGCTTCCCTGCTACCTTTATGATGACGTCGGTCGACCTAGATAGAGGGCAACTGTAAGTTAAGTTATTTATTAAACTCTACTTCCCTCCTTCTAAGTTAATTTTGAAAAGTAATTCTTAACATTGCCCAAAGGGTGACAGGAAGAGAAAGCCATAATAATGACATAAAGTTCGTATACTCCGATATTGGCGATAAGAAAACTCAATTTGGATAATAATTAATTAGATAGTCCACAAGGTGGACCGATCATAAAGCTACCAACTGATCAACATGGAAATCATTGGGGGAGGCCTGTTTAGCAGTGGACGTACCTACTATGGCTGAAATGATGATGATGATTGATGTTTTTGATTTGCACGCTGCATAATAGGTTAGTCTTTCAGCGACAGAGAAATTCACGCAGACGAAGCCCCGGGCAAAAGCTAGTACCCAATTAATATTTAGAAAAAGAGGACTTATCTTAATTAAATCTAGTGGTTGGTTCTGTACAACCTGATGGACTATCTTAATAAATATCTTGTCCCATTTCCTCTTAATAACTAACCGCCCATTGCTTGCATGTCCAGTATTGTTCATTGAAAGTAAATAGAGGATAGACAATAGACATACTCAATACTCAATTCTTTATTGCATCCATAATGTTACAGAGGTGGTATGTATGGTTTTATAAGATACAATTATGGACCCTGTCGGGCACAGCATTCTAAGAGAGGGGAAGATGTTATATACTATGGGAGTATGTTATATACTATGGGAGTATGTTATATACCAGCTCTTTTCTGCGGCTTTGCCTGCGAGAGTGGAGATGATAGGAAGAATGGCGCATGTTTTCCATCCACAAGAAGTAATTCTTGGCCTGCATCTCACCTGATGGAAAGTGATGATCAGGCCGAAGGTGGAAGCGAGCTTCAACTGCAGAAATTCAACCATTGTTGTTATGGCGGCAGACTTTGGTAAGATGGTAGTAGTTAGTCAGGTGGACTTAGCAAGACATACCAGCAATAGTATGATAAATACACAGACGAAAGATGAAGTTTGAAAACTACGCCGAATGTTATTTGTGATTATTTTATGGCATGGCATCCCATTTTTATCACGTTAGTGTTGAGAAAACTGCCTAATTTAACATAGTATGCTCTCAATATTGAAATATTTATTTATATGAAGTATGAACTAAGTCTGCATATAAATAATGGTTGACAATAGTACATTAACTTTGCGTCCTGCGTCATGGCTCAGCTTAACTCATGAGAATTGCAAAGTAAACCGCTTGTGGCGATGACATCAGTCTAACTGTCTAAGGCGGGGAACATACTAACCCACTGCACAGCCTAAATCATTTAGCGCAGTTAAACTATGCTGGAAATTGATGGAACAGAAGCAGAATCGTACACAGAAGTATGGGCGACCCACGGCGAAAATAACTGAAATGCATGTTTTTACTATGAATCGATCAATTCCCGCATAGTGTAACTGCGCCATTTGGAGAATTTGGCAAACTAACTTGGACTCTAGCAACCAACAATGCAACGTTATCTGAATTTTAAAATTTTCGGACTTCAGGCAGGCCTGTTCATCTCCGCGAGTTTACATCGAAAACAAAACACGCACGATGGCCCACCTACAGGATACTATTCGAGAAGGCCTCACATACGAGCGAACATTGACTCACGCACGCGTATTCTTGTGTATGATGGAAGAAAATAAAGAAAATGGTGTACTAAATACTGTGCAGTATTTAACTGCCTAAATAATAATAAAAACATAGAATGTACTTTTTAAGTTGCCTCAAGACACTGAGACGTAAATAAGTAGTAATATTATTCATGATAATTCATGCTAAATCATGTATTTCCTTCGCCATTTACCGCAGTTTGGCACCTCACGTCACATCATTTTACCGAAGTCAGCCCTGTAGCTTCGGCGCAGTGCCGATCACTGACGTTTGTCAACAAAATGGCGCTTGACTCTTGAGACGGGCTAAATTACACCATATTGTTAATGACATTGAGCATACATTTTTTTAAATACCTTCGCGAAGTGAAACTTCTGTACGTAGTACTTATTATTATTCTGTGCTTCAGGTCTCAAACACGACATTTATTATTTCCCAGTTCTCATAAGGAGGAGGTTCTTGCTACTTAACGTTCTTGACTCTGCTCCTATATACCAAAAACCTATGAGCCTTTTTGTCAAATTAGATAGAGTCGTGCTCCTGCCGTAGTGGTTTATCAGTTTACCACTGTGTTCATCATCTGGGTGAAGTCTAAAAGTTGCATAACCCAGCTCTTACAATGTATCTCCAGCCTTACAACCTGTGTTAATATTTTCTATAATGTTGAGTGAATTGAGGACAGCTGTTTGTATCAAATAAACCAGGATTCTAGGCGCCTGTTCTAATTAGGACATCTTTTATGCTTCCAGGATGGGATGAATAATAAACAGGCATGTTTTGATCCATTTGGATCTAGGTTAACCATCCAATATGTCGGTAAATCTGTTCTTTGTCTGGAGCGATAATATTCTTCAAACTGTAAGACATTGCGATAGTTGCTATGTTGAGTTAGGGCTCGGGAATTAAAATTTGGGATCCTGCAAAACTGGACTATCGTCCGGGACATTGCAAACGGGATGTTCATGTGAACGTTATTATTAAAACACGTATTACTACTAACTAAACGTTATCCTGCAAATAAAACAGGATGTCTCCGTGGGAACACGTCCTTATTACACAATTAGAAAGTTGGAGAGCTGTGTGCCTACCATGAGTTTACGTTAGGTGTGCTCGCTAGCGACTGCGTAAAAAAATGACATTTAAATGTATGACATATTGTGCAGCGCCCCTAGCGGCTACTTTCAAGAAATAAAATCTTCATAAAATTTTTTGACGTATTCGCTAGCGAGCTCACTTAACGTAAACTCATGGTAGGCACACTGATGAGATGATGATGATGAGTCTAGTTGTATCATATCCATTCCAACGGCATAACTTAGCAAATCCATGTAGTATATCCATAATACTATTGTTAGCCTGGTACACGGAAGAGGTCAGCTGAAGTTGGGCATAGATACCCATGATAAATCGATTTTTACTGGTCAGTCAACACGTCCAAACAACTTTCGTCATTGCTCACGACCGGTAGCTTCGTCATTTCATCACTGCTCCGAGTAATCTTCCAGACAAAAACATTGTATGTAAACAACTAAGGCTGGGTTGCACCATCTTACTTTAACTTTGACAAACGTCAAAAATCTGTCAAACTCCATACAAAAAACACCGGTTGTCGTCAAAGTTACGGTCAAAGTCAGGTGGTGCAACTCAACCTAAGGAAAAAGAAGTCGAAAAAGTCTTGCTTACGCTTTGCAGGTTCTGAAACTGTCCGTAACGATTAAATTGAAAGTTTGGCTTTGTAAATTCGAGCTGTGAAACGATCTTCTACCATGTTTCTATGGTTATCAGGTGTTATCCCATCAGTTTCAGTCTTTCTTCGAGGAGGAAGCGTTCTTCGAGGAAGATTTTGATTGAGACATGACATGCCCTAAGGTAAAAGTTGTGTGACAAAAATTACAATTTGGTACTTTATACCGACTGAGCTATGAATCTAGCAGTCAATAAGTTCTGCTTAATTTCAGATTTAAATTATTCAAAGCAATATAAACCAAAACGATATCGTTTGTGTTATTTGGCTACGCCATTTTGCAACAAAAGCATCACCTACAATTCTGGGATCAAAAAACGCGAAATGTTCTTTAAAATATTGCCGCTGTATTAGTCACGGTGATCTTTTTCATTTTAATAACAGTATTTCAATATCGTGCAACCGAAATTGGTCCCGCCAAAAAACGCGTCCTACGCGGCGGCCATCACGATTGCAAAATCGATTTGTTTAATTCGTTCCCGAGCTTGCCGGTAGCTCTGTCGTGTTTAGATTTCTTTAATCTTTTTCCGGATTTTATTTACAATAAATCTATTAATACGCAATGAACTTTCTCAAAGAGAGATTTTCCACTCTAAGATCAAGGAGAACTTCGCTATTTCTTTTGACCGGCGATAGAAGTTCGATAAGACCGCCTAGTTGTACCTTGTGTGTTCCTTTTATTTCTGTTCTTATCTTTGGTGTGCAATAAAGTGTATTTATTATTATTATTATTGTTTGTACGCTTTGGAGCTCACGGGTCAAAAGTGGCTCGGTCCTTTATAAGGCTTGCGTGGGGATACAGATCCAACACGTAGAGGCCGTTTTAAGCGTAAAATAATCGACAAAGGTGAAAGTGGTGCACATGCTGGATCTAGTCTCTGACTATATCATGGGATGTAGCCAGAGACCATCCCCAGCCTGTGCACAGGAGCTATTGCAGTTATTGGAGAACGGACTAGGGTTATGGATGAAGGATGGAGGGACTGGTTACTGGGCTATGGATGGAGACTACGGGTCACCTGCCTGGTTCATAGTCTCGGACTGAAAAAATGGCAGGCGGTGACTAGCCAGCGACTAAATGGGCCCCCCCTGGCGTCATGGGTCGTATAGACCGGACTGAGGGGCAACATTGGCGTCTGCCAGCTCAGGGGTGTAGAGAGGTGTGCTGCGCTTTCTCCGGAGTTACTCGCGGCGTTATGCCCTTTAACACTTCCACCCCTGGAGCATATAGCTCTAGCGACTCCACTCTGGCCGGCCGGTTAAGGCAAGCCAGACGTGAAAGTCCTGCAGACCCTCTCGGATTCCACTTCGGCAAGCCGAAGACGAGGGTCTTGACCGACTCTCGGGAGCACTCGGATTAACAACTGGCCCCGTGGTGTCGCTACTCACCAACAGCTCGCCACAAAGCTGCCCTTATTATTATGTAGTAGGCATTTTCTCATTACATATCAATGGTTCGGATACACCTAATCCTGGTTTGATTACCAATGAAAATACTTGCAAAACGTTAATAGAAGCAATTCCTCTTCTGTTGAAGGAACTGCATCATCCCTTGTATTGTCAGTTTTTATAAAATACCGTTAAAGGCCCATATATCGGTCTTGATATTATTTTCTTATTAGAAACCTTATACCAATAGTTTTCAATTTTCATTCATTACAACATAGGCTTCAAACTTGCCTCTCTTCTCTTTGATTAAAGAAACGTTTCTTCCATTGAATTTGTGTTATTAAAGGATTTAATCTAGTCCTGTTTCGATTTCTAGGCTATCTATTGTCTTGTAAAACAATAGCCTTGTCTTATTCTCTATGGTCGATAATGGATTCGTCCATTAACTTTCTTGTGATAACGCCCACGTCAGTATGAATACATTTTGTATAATTGTAGACTTTGGTCCTTTGAAATAGAAGCTATAGTTTCTTATTACAGTATCCAATAATGATTCTATTTACGAGAAGCAAATCTACTAGTTGATTAGCAGAAAATGGCTCTTTGTCAGTTTAAGTGCTCGCAAATATATGGCAACGTTATTACAATTTAAGTGCTTGATTTATTATCTCTAATTCATTCTTCCTACTCATTCCTACATTGATCAGTACCTAGTACCTACATCTCTTCAATTATAATTATATTAAACCCTGAAAAAAGGTATCTATCCCACCTGCAATCATCAACTAGCTAAGTATTTTTTTTTCTGTTGCCTGCCTGCCTTGCCTGAATCTGTTGTTGCCAAAATAAAATTATTTTCTTTCTTTCTTTCTTATATATATAATATGGACCTACTACCAGACTGACTAATATTACAAAGAGCTAGTTCGTTTGTGGGAAGATTAGGAAGTAGGCAATCTCTGGAATTTCTGATCTGAATGATTTTGATTTTTTCAGTGAAATCGTCTATAATCTTTGAGCGAGACTGAAATTCAGGAGGCGAAGCTGCCATCATATTATTATACAGCATCAACACTGTTACTATTTTATTTATTTTATTCATTTTACCAATGGTCCGTGACACTCACTCGGCATGGGGCACACTGAAAACCAGCGCCGTGGCCTTCGTCACCGTGGGCCACGGCATATGCTGAGTGGGGTCCCGTTGCAGTGGGCATCTTGTTGGTGAATGGGTGGCACTGCTCAGTTTACTCTTGTTTTTATTTTTTCTTCTTCCGTTATTATGTGCCACTGTCATGTCTATGTAATTGCCTGTATTTGTGTGATGTCCATTGTAATAAATGTGTCTTTCTTTCTTTCAACAAAAAATACTCGTAGATACTCATCGCCTAATTGAATTAGATAAAACATAAAGTAGACTTCTCTGCAGTCGCCATAAAATCAATTCTCTTCAATCGTCACGGAATCAAAGGGATTCTTCTCTACAAATAAACGGGTCCAGTCACATCCCGGATTCCTCGCATTGCCCCAATTTCTCCACGTGCTGGGGCCATCAAAATCGTCGTCAATTGCTGTTACTTAACGACAGCTAAGATCGTACAGACGACTAGGAAAATAGATGCCACGTAAACTTCATCATCATCATCATCATTTCAGCCATAGGACGTCCACTGCTGAACATAGGCCTCCCCCAATGCTTTCCATGTTGATCGATTGGTAGCGGCCTGCGTCCAGCGCTTCCCTGCCACCCTTACGATGTCGTCGGTCCACCTTGTAGGTGGACGTCTCACGCTGCGTTTTCCGGTACGCGGCCTCCATTCCAGAACCTTTCTGCCCCATCGGCCGTCAGTTCTGCGTACTATGTGCCCCGCCCATTGCCACTTCAGCTTGCTAATCCGTCGGGCTATGTCAGCGACTTTGGTTCGTTTACGGATCTCCTCATTTCTGATTCGATCTCGCAAAGAAACACCAAGCATAGCCCTCTCCATAGCACGCTGTGCAACTTTGAGCTTCTGTATAAGGCCTATAGTGACGTACGTAAACTTACTGCGATCATTTATTTTGACTAAATCTATGGGCACGAAGCGCGAAAAACACGGTTGATGCCGAGGAAGGTTCTTTAACAGCGAGTGTAGGTAGAATTCATGAAGCATTAGATTAGAATATCAATTGGTAGGAATTTTTTACAACACGAATATTATGATTTATGCACATACCTCTCCGACTTTTTCAGGTTCTAATAGTAATAATAACTAAAATACCAGGGACAAGGAGGGACCGTGTCTGTCATAACACGTCCTACAGAATTACAGGGCAAAAAATGGAGGATTATTTGGCCTACACTCCCCAGTTCCCCACGCTAGCCCGATGGCTCGCACGACATCCAGGGAGGAGGGATCCTACTTAATTTACTATAGCTATTCAACGCAAATTAATAGACATTATTGCAAATATTGAAGCGTTACGTCTGCTTTGTGGCAACTTCCAACATACGCCTTATAACGGCTATAAAATAATGTCCAAAGAAGAGGTTGCTCTTTGTATAAAAAACGTAGTAATGCGGAGTCTCTTGAACCAGGCAGTCTGTACAGACGCACATGACTCATCTCGAGTCCATAACACTATGCGGGCTTGGCCTGCCATAATCCGATTAGATCAGAGATTGTGTGGTCAGCCTTCGGTAAAAAGCGTTTAGGATACTGGGTTAAGCAACCTCATCTTGTTTTTAAACTCCTTTTTGTAGAGGAATTTGTGTTGTGGAAATCCTTGGGAGGCCTTTGACCAGCAGTCGACGTCATTTGGCTGAAACGAACGAACTCATTTTTAAACAGAAAAAAAAGGTCTATTCCACTTTGATCACCTGGCTTTGATGACCCAGGTGATCAAAGTCCACTTCCAGCGACAATTTAGTGTCCTTTGATCACCCACGGATATGATGCCCTGGGTGATCAAAGTGGACTCCTGTTAAATTATTATTTTAGTGTCCTTTGATCACCTACATACAAATCACACCTCCTCTGAATAGACACATCATGTCTTAATATAGACAATTTTTTTACAGCATGAAATATTTTTAAGTAACTTACCTAAACAATGTTTGTCCGTAAATTAAGTATAAGTGGAGGTGTGATTTGTATGTAGGTGATCAAAGGACACCAAAATAATAATTTAACTGGAGTCCACTTTGATCACCCAGAGCATCATAGCCGTGGGTGATCAAAGGACACTAAATTGTCGCTGGAAGTGGACTTTGATCACCTGGGTCATCAAAGCCAGGTGATCAAAGTGGAATAGACCAAAAAAAATCGATTAGGCATCGCGGGGAGGAGGACTTATCGAAGATTCGTCAGTGACGTCATCGTGACTCGTTTTGGCGAAAATTACTACTCTCGCCCTGGTAGGTAGGGTTTCCATCCGTCCAAATTTGTCCAGATATGAGTCCTTACAGCTTTTACTAAGGACTCCACTCACAATTTATAATTAATTAAGGGCATAGAAACGTAGGTAGTAGGTACTTTATTTCTTTCAAACTCAATGAAAACTCCTTTTTTGAGTTAAGTTTAATACATCATAATATAATGTGGTCCACCCCTTTTTGACTAAAATCTTCCATTAATACCATGTAGGTACATACTTGCTTTGGCAGAACATTGTATTAAAAAAAATACCTACATACTAAAGAGGACCAAGTAAGAGTAGGTAATTGAATACGCCAGCATATGAGTCATGCTTTTATCTCCTGGTTATTTGAAGATACATTTAGGAGAGCAACATTATCATGCTGTGATGAGCAAAGAATCCTGTTATCTGAACTGATAGGACGAACTGACAGGGATATTTTGAGACCACCAACCACAATACAAATACCTCCTTAGTAAATAACAACAAATGTTTTTAGAACATTAATACAGTCTGCTCGTCTGACACGTATCGCATAAAAAAAAATTCTCCATGCATTCTTTTTTATTCTAGGTTAGGTATATTGAAATTCTTTTTATGTAAAGTTAGACTTTGCATTATTAATAAGTTTGGCATGTGTAGTAGGTTTGAACATGTTTTAAACGGCATTAAAAACCTACATGTTACCAAAACATGGAACTTCAATGCCAATGAACTGCTTTTGTCTGTTTGCAACAAAACAATATGATTTGTAATGCAAATGGAAGCCATGTTTAAAACATCACTTTTCAGGAAGACAAATGAAAGTTACGCACTGGTGTGCATGCGAAATTAGTCGTCAAACCATTTTGCGTAGCAAATTAGGTTTTATGTGTTGTTTTAAATACAAAATTGATTTTTAAGTGGTCAAATGACAATAACGTACATGTTATTATACATTAAATTAGATTTTTAATTGAACTGGTTACATTTTTAAGTTTAGTACATTGTCATAATCAGAATTGAATCCATTAGATTGTCAACACTCACTTGTGAACAATACTTAATTCAATTTTATTAATAATAATAAATTAAACTTATCTTACCTTCCTATAACAAAAACTACTTCATTCATCAATTATTTTTAACAATGTTTCTGGACAATTATTTTTAACAATGTTTCTGGACAAATAGAGCATTAACATTTTCTTTGGACAATTAATGGAGATTTATAAAAAGGAACCAAAGTGTTATTTTTTTTTACATTCAAGAAATCCTTTAGGTCTATTTTCGTTTTTAACAGGGGGGGGGGAAATTATTTCTTATCTTCTGACTGACCCACTTCGACTGTTGTTTACTAATTTTCTATGGAAGTTTTCATTTGTTTCAAATCTTCTAGGTAAACCGTACAACGACTGTGTTTTTGGAAAGTTCTTGACATTTAGCTGTAAAAACACCCACTTGATTAGCACATGATTCACGTTTTCATGAAAATAGATATCACAATACCGTTAAGTTTTATCAGACAGTTGTAAGTCCAGGTGAGATCGTTGAATTTATTACAATGCCGCTGATAAAATCACATACCATATTTAATTAACCGACATCGAGGCCAATCTCCGTCTAGAGAAAAAATTTCGCAATGGCTTTGCCGAACAAGGCGAAATCAAGTAGGATATCGCCAGCATCATTATTGTGGGGAAACTATGCATATAAAACACAAATTAAGTTGCTGAACACTCACCTGAATGTTTCCAGAAGATAAACAAGGCTCAATTCCACTTGGACACACACAATTTTTGAGTAAATCCAATAAAAACAACAAAACCTAAAACACAAGATGACTCCAGTTGCGAATTTCCAAGATTCAATTTGATAAGAATGATTTAGTTCACATAGTCTTTGTTTCGGGGAATTGAAATAATAAGAAAATTTAATGTAAACAAAAGATAGTCCTACAAAATTTAATTTCGTAAACAAAACAAAACAACACACGACGAGACGCACCGAACAAAAACCGATCGTTGACTGAAGTTTTTTTTAAACTGACGCAAGTAAAACGAGTGAGGTATCTGGACCAACGTGTTTTTGCCCAAAGATGACTATTGTTACTAGTTAAGTACACACTCCCACAAAACAGGGACTAGACACCCACAAGACAAGATAATATTATTTTGAATCATAACCTTTGTTACTTCGATAGTATACATAATAATAAATGAAATCATGAATGGACTGTATAAAATTAGCTATCTATTCGATATAAAACATTAGCAAGATGAGACCGTTTAGTGCAAAGTCGTTGAAGAGAGTGCCTCAGGGTCGTCTTCGTTCATATTCGCTCGCGAACTAAACTTTGCTCGTTCGTACGCCAACGCTCGCCGCCCGCTCGCTGCTCCCGCCCGCGTGCAATGTCCGTGCGTAGATCATAGAATATGATCTGAGATCAAAACGATTATAAGTTAGTTGGTTAATCATGATTGTTTTAAAAAAAAACTATTACAAAAGCAACTGGCATGGCATAGCCCGGCAAATGAAACATTCGTAGGCGTTTTACAATCACTCGAATCTTGATTTAACTGTTGAAGTCCAAGGATGGTTTTTACGGCGAGAAAAGTTCCAATAATCTCGAAACTTCACTTTAAAGGGGTGAAACGTGGTCCTAGCGTACGAAGTCGCTGGTGGCCCCGGCCGCTAGTTCATAATTAAAATTTCAAAATTAGTGCACCAA
Source organism: Ostrinia furnacalis (assembly GCF_004193835.3). Taxonomy (NCBI): domain Eukaryota; kingdom Metazoa; phylum Arthropoda; class Insecta; order Lepidoptera; family Crambidae; genus Ostrinia; species Ostrinia furnacalis. The sequence goes on along the minus strand of NW_021137889.1, from coordinate 240,463 downwards.
AAATGTAATAAACTAAAACATTTAAATTATTTTGAAGTACTTAAGTTACATTTCAATGTTTCCCTTTTAATTAATAAATATTAAGTTTTTAATATTTGATTAGTCATTAGGGGATTGTTAAAAAGTTTTTTTTTAAATAATTCTAGATCTACTCTGGGTAATTATTTTGCATTATATGGTAACATTCCAAAGCTGTCGCCGGAGTGTTCCATTTATTTGGTATTTTTACTATGAATGCCCATGTTAGTGCTGACGTGGAAATAATTTTGCAAGATTAGATAAATAGATGTCGCTATATTTGAAAAGCTCTATTGAAACAAAAGAGCAAATTATTTTGGTCGATTGCTTATTAAAGATATGTTTTATTTCAAAATTAGGTAGACTCATGATCGTTAATAAAATACAAACATACTAAGATTATTATTATTCTTTAGGTCATCCGTGCATTAGGTAAATGGTAAAATTTGAAAAAATATAAAGTAGGGAACAAAACGCCTCGGAAAAACATACTAGCAAAGTTGCTTATCTACACTTGTTATATCTCTGTATAAGTGACTCTCTTCCCGTAGATGTAGTAAGGAAGAACCTTTATGAGGTCATCTGTCTACCTTGTGGGTGGTCGTCTCACGCTGCGCTTGCGTTTACATGGCCTATCTCCAGAACCTTTTTGCCCCATCGACCATCATTCTGCGTGCCAATTCCGATCGCATATTAAAGGTATGTTATTTTTCAGAGCATTTTTGCCTTAGTGTTTTGATTTAATACTGTTTTGTTATAATAATAGTCAAAGGATAGGCTAGTAAGGTATGTTTACAATACGAAAAATGTTTACCTACTCACACGCATGTAACTTAATGCCAGTGCGGTTGCTATGCTATCTATTAATAAACTTGACTTGACTTGACTTCGTACGCGTGGATCCCGTTTTAACCCCTTAGGGGTGGAGTTTCGTAAAATCCTTTCTGAGCCGATGCCTACGTCATAACATCTACCTGCATGCCAAATTTCAGCCCGATCCGTCCAGTTGGTTTGGGCAGTTAGTCAGTCAGTCACCTTTGAGTTATAATTATATTTAGATAGACACAAAGTTTAAGTAGTTGGAAGCTAACGAAAATGGACTTTCTTATGAAATTATGGACTATTGATGAGATGATTTACGTACTTATTTACAAACAGTAATTTGCGCTATTGAATAAAATTAACATTTTTATAAGTCGCCCGCCTATAAAATGGGGGATGAAGTCTCAGTCGGCACACTTTAAGGGAAACCACCTAAAAGACACAAGATGAGTGCCATTAAATCATTTTTGTGCCTCGCATTTATTATGTAAGTATTGTTTTAAATTTTTACTTGTACATAATTTACGAGGTCTACATGTGGTGTAGTAAAGGTAGTAATGTGTGTAGCGTAGTGTTTTACATAGCCACATAAAATTATTACTGGTGACTTGTTCAGAGCCCCGATTACGGTAATTTTTAACGTCCCCAATCCAGACACGCTTCTCGATTCTGCGATACGATTGGTCGTTCAACAGCGTACGTCAGCTGTTTTGACCAATCGTATCGCAGAATCAGAAGCGCGTCTGGATTGGAAACGTTAAAAGTTACCGTAATCGGGGCTCTGGGCCCTCGCCCACGGCGACTTTTCCACTTTTTGTAGCGATGCAGTCGCTGCTGTAGCGCGTTACTAGCGCGTTGGCATCACTTCTGTAGTGCGTTGCAAATGCGACTAACGCGCGTTAAGTAGCGACTAGTATTATATTATCTGTGGTAGCGATGCTGTCGATGAAAGTCGCCGTGGGCGAGGACCCTAGTGAAAAAAACAATTGCAAAAAAAATTGCATTTATCGTAGGCTGATGGTAATACCTACCTACTTACACAGGGTCCGACTCTTTTAAGTAAATACTTAGCGTTCGCATAGGACCGTAGCCCATGTAACAATTGATTTCTATTGGATCTCGATTCGCGGGGTATAAAAGGGTTATATGTCGAATTACAATACTTACTCAATTCAGTTTTGTGATTAGTGGCGTTGGAAAGGCATTCCCTAGCTTGTGACTTTGTGAGGGCTTCTAGCGGATGACAACAATGTGCCACCTGCTTGGGGCAAGGGTGGACCTTATTATGTAAAAGCTTGATGTAATAGATCGGTCTCCGGGCCCTTCCCGACCTAGTCCGACCTTGGACATGGGTACCCAAATACCTACCAATCTTCTCAGCATTGACATTCACAGCATGACTGAATTAACTATCTCTTCTTTTCTTGTTTCTTCTTGTTGTCGTGTTCGTCACCAGCCCCTAATATGTTGTCCCGAAGTGGTGGTAGGGCAAGAAGCTGTATTAGGGACGTGTGCAAGCGCCTTGAGCCCCGATTACGGTAATATTTAACGTCTCCAATCCAGACAAGCTTCTCGGAATCAGAAGCGCGTCTAGATTGGAGACGTTAAAAATTACCGTAATCGGGGCTCTGGAAAGGGCCTAGTACCACAGAACATAGAAAGAGGTCTCTATGTTCTGTGCTTATTTAAGTACTGAATAAATGATTTGATTTTTTCCTTTACAGATTTCACGCCTCTGCATATTACGTGCGGTACGAACCAAAAGCCAATCCGTACCTGGACATCATCAGGAACATTCTGAAACGCCAGCTGGAAGGCAACGTCAATATAATGGCACACCCTTCTGACCCGGGAGTGGTAGTTGCTACGCACGTGCCGAACGTGACGAGGATTCCCGAATGCGACCCGACTGCTGACGACGATGACGACTGCAAAATGCAAAAACGCAAGAACAAAAAACAGTGGGACAGGAAAACTGTGGTAAGGGCCCATTCCCACGGCAATCCAGTAATTCAGAATCCCGCAAAACTGGTCTATCATGTGAACACATAATATTACTTATTCATCATTATCATCATCTCAGCCATAGGACGTCCGTCGTCCACTGCTGAACATAGGCCTCCCCCAATTACTTCCACAAAGGCCGGTTGGTAGCGACCTGCATCCAGCGCCTTCCTGCTACCTTTGTGAGGTCGTCGGTCCACCTTGTTGGACATACTACACACATTATATTATGTTTGCAATTCCAGCTGTTACAAATTCCAGCGGATCGGTTTTTTTATAGGACGCTGCAAACGGGATGTTACACGTTCTTATTCACAAAGGGATTAATTTAAAAAAATCGTAATAAAAAAAAGCATTACTTACATATTTTTTTACTATTTGGGTATTTGCAGGTATTTAATTTTATGTAGGCTTAGTATTACCTATACTGCCTATACATAACATACATACCTACTGGAGCTGCAATCATTCTAACATTAATTTTCTAATCTTCTGCGATAGTTAGGCCGGCAATACACGGACCGCTTGAAGCAGTCAGTGTCGACAGCTTCAATCTGCGACTGCATAGTAAACTGCAAAGTTCTATGGACGCACATACACGAACCGCTCGAGCAGTTGCAACTGATTCGGGCGGTCGATAGCACGGTGAATTTTCATCGTGCGGTCAAGCAGTCGCCACTGCACACTGACTGATACACTGACTGCTCGAGCTGTCGACAGCTCTCGCGCTGTTTCCTCCGCCCACTTTCTTCATTCCACGGCGCGCGCTCTTGTGATTTGTTGAGCAGTTAATACCAACTGCTCGAGCAGTTATCACTGGCAGCTTCCAGCTGTTGACTCTTGACTGCAAGAGCGCTCCGTGTTTGTTGATCACTGACTAACTGCTCGAGTTGTCCGTGTACGGCGGGCCTTAGTGTACCTACACTATGGATTTCATTTAAGCTCTTGTTTCAGGAAAACGGCCTATCTAGACGGGATTTATTGAAGATAATAGACATTTTGGACTACGAAAAATAGGACGTCACCTTTATCAGGATAATACCAAAGAAACAGACCATTGCTCAAACTTTCAAGGGAAGCGCCCACTTTGGGAACTTTGAACTACCATTTTTCGTGGAACGCTCCCTCTGAATTAAACGAATACGTACATAATTTATGGATTATGAATTTTATTGCAATTTATAAGTGTTAATGTAACTTAATGCTTGCTTAGTAATTATTTATTAAAATTTTATACATTTAATGTAAATAATCAGATGATTATTATGTACTACTTAGTAAGTATAAATAGGTAAACTGTTTATATTGAAATATAACCGATAATATGTTGCTAAAAATATGTTTTATTTTATTTTCTAATTTTTCCCCCAACTCTCGGCAGTAGGTGTTGTTTTTTATTTTGTGAATGTTGATTTTGGTTTTAATTATGGTTGTTTTTTAGGGAAAAAAAAATATAAACAAGTACAATTTGCATTAAATTCACGAACTTTATTAACATTATTTATCACATTGTTTACTCGCTACAGTGATTATAATAATTAAATAATACTGGTTTAACTGCATTACATTATACAAATCATTTTTCGTTTGGAGCCATCAATCTGTCGCATTTTCTTTTTTTCAGTGTTTCTTGGTGGATCTGTAAAAAATAATCTGTATTAGAATGATCTCTCATACATAATAATTAAATTAATTGTTTGTTTGTATTCTGGTCACTGCGATACACAAGTGTATAGAATTGTACATTATTAATTTGTCATCCTTTGGAAAAGTAATTTAACTTTTCGACTTATTTATTTGAAAATGTATCACCTGAATTTAGGAGAAAAACGCCTTCTTCTGGTCTCGTTGTTTTCAACCTTTTCTTGCTCAGATGTTGTGGCCTAAAATGTCAAACTGTTAGTGAAACTTTACGTAATATTTTACACTAGCTGTGCCCGCGACTTCGNATATTAGTAAGTAAGTAAGTATAAGTAAGTAAGTATATAGATTAGTATAGATAAACTTACTTTTTAAAACTTTTTAGATTCCAAAATCTTCCATCTACATACGCTCCGAAAATATTGATAAATTAATTTCTTTCACCATTAGATTTAGAACCCTACAAGATTTCTGATGAACCAACATGAGTGGTACAAAGTTCGCCGGGTAAACTCAAAAAATCAAAATCAAAATCAAAATCAAAATTATCTTTATTTGTTTAGACTAATTAAATTAGTTCTTGCAAATCGTCAAATGCTCTTAAGGAGCCTATACATGTCTCATTCTTTTTTTGCCCTACCAGCGCTTCGAGACAAACATTTGGCAAGTGCTGAGAAAAAGCGCCGCAACAAACTCAGTCACCACTGTCTGCCGGTTTAACTTAGAAAGCTAGTTAATAATGGATTCAAACTAATTATGTAGGTAAGTGAATCTTACCTCTACATTCCTTAGAAGAGCGTCTTGCTTAGGGGGTCCGTATTCCTTGAAGCCAGGGGGTCCATACTCGAGGAATCCTTCTGGGACTTGCACCACAGCTCTGTGCAACAATATTTAATGACTAAGCATATAAAATAATGCAAAAGGTATAGCTAGCAATATAAATATTATTGATATTCTTACCCCGAACTTTGCTCGACTGATTTGAATGCAGTTAGGTCTTGAGAGATTTGTACCTGTAACAAAAATAATCACCATTTTATAATAAAATTATACTCAACTTTATATCGCATAGGTAGTAGGTACTATTGATTAGTATGTACTTATTGCAGTTATTAAAATTTCGTAAAATAAATAAAGCAAACTTTTATAGATACTTCTAGTAAAACGTTATAAACAATGTTTATTTCTCTTCTTTTTTCTTACCTGTTGAGCAACCACCTCCTTCTCCAATCCAACTATAGCTTCAGCGATGTTCTTCACTCCTTCTTCGACAGCCTTAACTTCCTCAGCGACGTCAGTCTCAATTTTAGCACTCACTTCTTCTACAGAAGCTTCTGACTTCGCATTCACTTCTTGTTCCACAGCCGTTGCTAGAGTAGCTACTTCTTGGGTTACTTCGGCTTTTTCAGCTACTGCTTCAACTTCAAGGTTCAGAGATCTGCCTTCAATTACTTCGGCTTGTGTCACTTCCTCAACGGACTCTACGGACTCAGTGGTTGCTGATTCTTCAACCAGTGAAGACCTCAGTTCGCTTACTGTAGGAATGAATAGTTAGTTATATTATGCAATTGTTTTATCTAACAGTCAAAATCGATAGTTTCATATTTGAATAGTTAAAGATCTTAATAAGGCCTTCGATGTTTCAGTTTTTTACTCCCTACGAGATCTGTACATCATTCATTTGGGGATGCTGACAAATCACATTCATAATTATTTATTTGTCCCTTAAGAGTAGATTAGATTTAATACGAGTATAAGAAGGTAAATTAAAATATTAATGAAATTACTTTTACCAAATCATCGTATTGCAAAAATATTATCAAAAACACAATATCATACCTTCGGTGGCTGCTTCAACACTGACCCCTTCTTCCTCACCAAACTTGGCTTCCAGCACCACGAAGGACTGTTCCGTGGCGACGTCAGGAAGACTTTGTACTTGTGGAGGACCATATTCTCTCAGGAAATCTGATCCTGAGCCTTCAGAGCCCTGAAGGGCCACGTCTTTTAGAGCTACGACCGTTTGCTGTCAAGAGAAATTATTGTCAGTACTTTAGACCCGCCATACACGGACAGTTTGAAGCAGTTACTAACAACAGCTTCAAGATGGTTGGTTTGGTCAAAATATCAACAATGTTGTTACATACTTAGGTGGTGGTCGTAGCTAGCTTTTTGTTTAAATCACAAGCCCTTTATTAACTTTTTACCGAGCAGAAAATGTCCCCTTCCAGTGAAGGGCCTGATCGATCCCAGGACCTCTCTAGAAACAGGTGCAGGTGGTCTTGCTTCTAGACCACAAAGGTGGTTAACTACATTTAAACATTAACCTAAGCGGTCTTCTGTGAGATTACTTTAAGTCCCTAATGGTTAACTTGACCTTCATTGGTTGGGTTTTTTTATGGCGGTCAACAAGCTGTAGATTCTGGCTACACAGGAGTTGCAGCGGTGGGAACGAGAGGTGGGAATAGTCCCGTATTAACCTTAGCGGTCGCAAGAGACCGCTGTAGCAATTGATTCCAATTGTGTCTCAATTCACTGGTATTTGACGGGCTTACCCTTGGCTGTGAAGGTAGGTAGAAAGCTGGTCCATCGGGCCTCCACCCACTGGGCAGGTATGGGCCTGAGCCTAGCGCGGACACCGAACCAAGGGCTAGGACAGCTGCTACGAGGACCTGTCAATTGGAAAACAAAATAAGTTATTTAGATCAAAAAGCTTAACATAACAAAATTAAGAGAACATAACACATTTTTTTTATGTGACAGGAGGCAAAAGAGCAGACGGCAGCAGAGCAGACTGCTTAAAAGCTATAGGTCTGGCGCTTAACTCAGAGCCTGAGGTACGGGAACGGCACTGGAGGGTGATTTTGAGGGTCAAACGTCAGCGAGACTTCAGATTTGTATGCCATGTCACGTCATGTCAATGACACACCTCCCGTGCCGCTTCCATAGTACCTCAGGCACTGACTGAGAAGCGCTAGAACTATAACTAAAGTGAATTTAGTATTTATGCTGCTATAGTTTGTTAAAGAATAACGCATAAAAAGATAAGAGGAATCGGAAAATCTTTCATAACACTTCAAAATACAAAAACAAAGCATTCTTTTTGATGTTATAATTTTAAGATTTTTACAAATGAATTAGAAAATTATTAACATTAATAGTAGGTAGCTATCTAATTATTAGAAGGAAAATAATAGGTTTTTAAATTACTTGACGTTATTACCTTCATGATGAGTTGAGATCTTTGGGAATACGACTCGAATGATGAACTCTCGGAGATCCGAACCAATTTATATGATCCATGTCCGAAAAAAATGAGTTAAGTAAACCACGGCCTGTATTAGACAAATGTTTGGTTAATAATTAATATTAGATCGGCTGTGCAATTAATGCGAAAATTCGATTGTGTGCACTGAAAGCCAAGGTTGAAGCCAGATTTGTCTTGGTAGAATCCAATTACTTTAATTAATTTCTAATGGGATTATGGGACACAATTAATGTGTGTCATATAAAAAAAGTATATCACGCACGACACTGTATTCCAAAGTAAAAATGTATCGATCAAACTCTACTTAGAGCATCTTCGAGTCGAACCTTAACTTCGAACTCCTACGTTCTTCTGATTAATTTCGTTGCGGGTCCAATGACAGTTTAACTTTTCCCCGGGACAAACTAGACCTTCACTGGTTGGGTTTTTATTGGCGGTCAAGCTGTAGATCCTGGCTACACAGGAGTTAGTATTACAGGGGTGGGAACGAGAGGTGGGAATATTCCCGTACTTAGAGAATTTTCTTGTAAACCTTTATCACCCTGTAAGCAAAGTACGTACATTTTTTATTAGTTACAACAAGAAGTAGATTTCACTTTTTTCAAATGAAAAATCAATTTCTTTAAAGACCAAATAGTGTCAAAAATATCTTACTGTTATAATAAAAAATACCAAACTAAATATCACCAGAAGAAACTGTGAATGCTCCAAGGATTTGTTATTTACAGATTTTTTTAAAATCATTCCCAATTTTGAGTCTGCTTTGATTGACCGCAATTTGATTATTTGCATTAACTGACATGCTATGACGTCAGTGAGTACCGGAAGTGACGTCATAAGAGTCTACCCTATATTAAGTTTCCAAGGTCTGCTTGATTAGTGTTTATAAATATTTGACAATTTTACGCTGGATTGGTATTTGAGTACAAATTGATATCTGATGTTTTTCAATATGTTCGTAGTAGGTATTATACCTATATTTACTCACTATTTAAAGGTGTCATATTTAAAGCTTAAGCAGTGGTCCAGCTATATTCTATTGTAAGACATACAAAAGGAAAAATACAAGTTCTGGAATTGAGACCACTTTTAGACAAACATAGTGTCGGATGTCGTTCTCCTAGTAATACCATCGAATACTTACCATCTATTGAAGATGCTGATCATTGCTATTTTGACAATGGTAAGACAATTTTATTAATCAAACAAATCCATTTCCAATGAATCCTTTTGAAAATAAAACATTTCTATGAACATTTGGCGTTAAAATTCCGGGATTTTACAAGAAAATTTGACGTGAAATTGAATAAAAACATGTGACGTTTTGAAATAATCACATTTAATTCTATAAAAAATACTTAGCACTAACGGTTATAATAATCATTAGAATATTTTTGCATTTTCTCGCTTATTCTTGCAACTTACAACTAAATTTGTACTTGCTTGTGCTTCCCGTAGAATAAATATCTATAATTTTATACTAAGCAGTAAATAATACAAAGCCAATTATTAAAATAACTTCGAATCTGAGTCAGTAGCCAGAACGCGCGCCATTTTTGCTGTCATGGTGGCGTCCGCCATTTGCAAACCCGTTGCCATGGTGACTCCCGCCGTTCGAGAAGCTGTTGCCATGGTGACCGCCGTTGGGGTAGCCTTGACTGCCGGAATCGTGGTTGGCAGAGCGTAGGTTGTTGGCGTTGGAGTCATATCCAGCGGAGCGGGTCAGGTCAGATTCGGAATCTTCGTAGGAGATGTGTGGCTTGAAGCCGCGTTCGTCAGCTTCGTAGCTCACGGTCTGGAAAAAATTGGTACGTTATTATCAATCACTGTTTTTGTTATCTTCCTATCCAGCTACAATAGTATATTTATGTTCTACTAGCTTTCCGCCCGCGGCTTCGCCCGCGTGGAATTTTGTCTGTCACAGAAAAACAATATCGCGCGCGTATTTGCTCACCGTTTAGACCTACCCTGGACTACGACAAACATTTTAAAACCAAAATCAGCTCAATCGGCCCAGCCGTTCTCGAGTTTTAATCAGACTAACGAACATCAATTCATTTTTATTTATATAGATTTACAGTAATCTGCACTACTGATTTGATACGAGTATGACGAGTTACATGTTTAACTGGCTTAACTTATTATTTTGAAAAAAATATTTATGATAAGTAACATTATAGGTTCCAGCGACTTGGCCCACTTTTAGCATGGTCAACGGGTCGAGTCACCGGTTTGAATATTTAAATATTTTCTTCCAGCAACTGGACCCACCTTCAAGGTTAAAATAATATATTAAACGCCAAATCAACAAAAATCTACTTTAGAATCTTAGAGCTGGCCTATTTGCCTGAAGAAAATATATTAAAATTTTAACATTCAATCCAGTGACTTGGCCCGTGGACCAAGGTAAAAGTGGGCCAAGTAGCTGGAAGATTCATCGTTTGAGCTACCTGCGAAACTATGGTAGTAAGACTAGTAAGTATCTAAAAAACCTCATCACAGTTTTGAAATTGCTTATTAAATGAATGATTTGATCAATGATATAGCGTGACAGGACAGTAAAATTTTATAGTTTGTTACCGAATAAACCCTACCTGTTTCCTTCCATCAGGCAACACAACATGGTATTCTCCCTGCGCCCTCTCCTCTTGCCTCTCTTCATGGTGTCCAAAGTCGGTGCCCTCTTGGTAATCATTCACCATATACCCAAAGTTGTAGTTCGCTGGTTCCTACAGAATGTGTATAAGTACTAGTTAAGTACAGTTTTCAAAGTTAATAGTTTCAGTACTTATACTTATTCTGTACTGTTAGTAAGCGTTGATCGTTAGAAGTTTAAAAGCTATAATGGTTGATGTTTGGTTCATTGCAATGAAAATTGTGACAATAATTTATTATTATTGTTGTTTAATGCAAGCTATTAATTAATTAAAGTCCTTGGGAAGTGTGGGTGTTCTCAATCATATTTCAGTTGGGTACTAAATAAATAAACATGTTCATGAATAATAAAATTGTTTTAAATACAATTTTCAAGTGGCTTTTGTCTTATATAAATTATAGGTTCCAGCCTTTATGAAGATTTAGAACCGCTGTAAGAGAATGCCATGAACAGCTTAAAGTTAGTCTATAATACTGGAGACGTTCGTTCATTCGTTCGTTTTAGCCGAAAGACGTCCACTGCTGGACAAAGGCCGCCCCCAAGGATTTCAAGACTATTATTATTATTTATTTATTATTTGTTGCTAATGATCTCTAAAATTACCCCTTTCAAGGAATAGGTCGAGTATCCCTGTCACCCTATATTAATTACTAGCGGCCGCCCGCGACTTCGTACGCGTGGATCCCGTTTTACCCCCTTCATCTATCTTACGCGGCTTAGATTTTTTCATACAAATGTTTTTTCCCGCTAACTCCCGTTCCCGTGGGAATTTTGCAATATCCTGTTGTAACTAAGCTTTAAGTTTACTAAGGTACCTGCATGCGAAATTTCAAGCGTCTAACTTAAGCAGTTTAAAGTAGTTTTTCATACAAAAGGATTTTCCCGCTAATTCCCGTGCCCGTGGGAATTCCTAAGTATCCTATAACCTGCCCAGGAGTACGAAGAATAATTGTACCAAGTTTCGTTAAAATCCGTCAAGTAGTTTTTGTTTCTATAAGGAACATACAGACAGACAGACAGACAGACAGACAGACAGACAGACAGACAAAAATTTTACTGATTGCATTTTTGGCATCAGTATCGATCACTAATCACCCCCTGATAGTTATTTTGAAAATATATTTCATGTACAGAATTGACCTCTCTACAGATTTATTATAAGTATAGATTTTACATTAGTCTGACTAAAGGGGTCACCCATAAAAAACTTTGGGAATCGATGTCGTTATTAATGAACAAAGTTTGAAAAATTCATACAACAATAAATGGCAAATTAAATTATGAATTTTGATGAATAAATGTAATCTACAATGAAAATCCATCACACGAATGACATAATATCATGACAGTATTCCGCAGTTTCTGAAGATCACAGCAAGATGAAAAGATTAAAGATCCAAAAGATCCAGATGGGTCGAAGTGCCAGTTATAGGACAAAAAAACTAAGCAAGCCTAGGCGCAGACCACCGACTTTTGCTTGGCCAATAGTTGGGCCCGATTCTTTGTATGAAGAATCGGCCGATACCAAATCGGTGTAATGTGCGCACTTCCATACATCTCCATCTCCATACTGATCAACCAGCCCGACCTAACTATCGGCCAACTAAAAATCGGTGGTCTGCGCATAGGCTTAACTGAGCTAGCTAAAGAAGATAAAAATACTTACAGAAGACTCTTCCAAAGCATTCCGACCGAAAGGACTGGCGTTGCGATCGTAGCCCTGCTCAGGGTTGACTGCGAACCTTCCCTGGGCACCATGACCAGCGTGGCCTAGAGGACTGCTCCTGGAATTTCAATCATAAAAGAGTTAGACAAAGCCTTGGATGGGTTGATCCTTTTTCACAGTTTTACTAGAGTAAATACAAATGAGTAGGTCATCTTCATAGAAACGCACCGAGCTAATCAACGCTAAATTTTGTCAGTGTGTGCGTGCGCGCCGCATACGTATTGGCGCGCTCACATACAAACCGCGCTCGGGCGTTTCTATGAAGATGACCTACTCATTTGTATTTACTCAGGTTTTACCCAAAGATCTATGATAAAATATAAGTTCACCCAGAATAAGTCTTTTTCTTTGAGGTTCCGTAACTCTTAGGCTGAGTTGCTCCACCTCATTTTAAAACCGTAACAATAACAATAACCGGTGCTTTTAATATGGAGTTTGACAGATTTTTGACGTTTGTTAGAGTCGAAGTAAGATAGTGCAACCCTGCTTAAGTCGTGTGGCTTTGGCAGAGTAGAATATTCTCCCCATTATTTCCGTGGATGCGATCATGAGGCTACCTGAGGTGTAGACCAAATCCTCCATTTGCCTCTGATATATTAGAGTTGGTTGTTCTCTAGTGGATTTAATGATCTGATGATGATGGTAAAGGATGACTTTTCTTCGAGGGCTATGCTATCTATAAAAATGTAGGAACATAAAATTATATCGATCGCGTTTTTTTAGAGTTGGTTGTTCTCTAGTGGATTTAATGACCTGACGATGATGGTGAAGGGACTTTTCTTCGAGTAGGTATATACTTCGATAAAAATGTAGGAACATATCGATCGACTTTTTATGCGCTAATTATGTTCCAATCCAAAGCAGGTTTTTTTTTATGTGACAGGAGACAAATGAGCAGACGGATCACCTGATGGTAGCTTAGGTAGGATTAAAACAAAAATGTTTGACTCATAAAAGTGCTCTTTAAAGTTCTAATACATAGATCTTTAAGCTGTATTAGAGTACTACTACTTTTGCCCGCGGTGTCACCCGCGTGAAATTTAGTATGTCACAGATCGTCATAAATTATAGCCTATATGTTAATCTGGGTTATAAACAGTAATACTGTAAAGTTTCAACAAATTCCGTTCAGTAGTTTTTGCGTGAAAGAGTAACAAACATCCAGACATCCAGACATCCAAACATCCAGAAATCATGACATCCAAACTTTCGCATTTATAATATTATTATTATTATATTATTATTAAATTATTAATAATTATTATATTATTATATTATTATAGTAGGATAGTAGGATTATGACGATATCTTACCTGCCAAAAGCAGCAGCAGCGCTAGCCCCATGGGGCGCAGACCTAGCTAGAGAGCCTCGGCCCTGGTCCAGAGCCCTAGCTGCGACCACCTGGGGGGCGGAGCTCTGAGGCCCTTGGGGGTAGCCGTTGGATGGTGGGGGCAGGTAGCTGTAAGAAGAATTTGTAAGTTTGGTAATCTACGACTAGTCCAGTCAATTAAGCATTATGTAGATGGAAATCCGTGGAACACAATTTTTGACTTCGGGACTTTATTAAGACTAGTTAGGAGGTTAACATAGCAAAAATCCCCGCCCTTAGCCCTTGAGCCGGTGGGGAGAGGGCGGTTTAAAGGTACCACTTTTGGGTTTTTCACTTAATCCTCGGAAACTATACGTCCTAGTGACATGACTACTATGAACCAAAAAAAAGCTTATTCAATTTGCTACAGGTGAGATAGTAAAGTTTTTCTATATCTTGTATATGTAGTTTTCGCGGCATCTGCTCTAGAAGGTCTGTAATATTGTAAATTTTATTTTTGTCTTACATGTTTCCATTAGGATAAAATCGACTATATCAACATTGAGCTAATATTCTAGACATGCGGGAGCAATCACAGAGCTCTATTCAACGCTGTTCGTTCAATTTTCTGCTTCACTTAATCAAGTAGGTATCGTTTGTGAATGGGCGTTTGATAATTATAAAAAAAAGACTATGGGTAAAATTAAAAAGTGCTATGAAGAGGGCTATGCTCGGTGTTTCTTTACAAGATCGAATCGGAAATGAGGAGATCCGTAAACGAACTAAAGTCGCTGACACAGCTCGACTGATTAGCAATCTGAAGTGGCAATGGACAGGGCACATAGTACGCAGAACTGACGGCCGATTTGGTTCGTGGAGACCGGAAACTAAAACATTATTACCCGACTTTGCAGAAAGAGAGTTATGTTTCGTACTGAATAGAATTAGATACCTGTTGGATGGCGGGGGTTCAGCCAACACGAAGGCTACGAGAACCGAAACTGCTACAAGGACCTGAAACGATAAGTGTAACCCTGTATTAAAAATCATATTTTACAAAAATTTATTGATTGCAATTTTAACATTAAAAATTACTCTCGAAAAGATTCTTGTTGAAAACATGCGATCCATGAAAAAAACTCTACCCATTTTTTTAATACCCCATGTTTAAATCTATTGAAAAGTAGCTAATGTAAGGGTTGAATCTTTGCTTCAGTTTAAATTAAAAAATAACTGGGTATTTATTAGAGAATAAATTTTATAATAATACATTACATTAACTTAAATTTTTTTTCTTTTAACGAGATTTTTTCTGCTAGGTAGGTTTCTAAGCTTTGCGTCTATTAATCACTAACACCCTTTGTTTTAACAAACTACGTTGATTACAAAACTGTTAATTAAACTTTAGATAACAACACAATTTATATACTACCTTCATTTCGTTTTCAAATGACACAGATGTTGACACTCGAGTGATACTGTGTCACCATTCATGGATCTTTTATACCACGTTGTCAGCCGAGGTAGGGGTTGAAAAATTGTCGCTCATTAAGCACAAAAGAAGAGCTTTCAAGGTGCTGAGCGAGGACAGAGGATGCTATGGAGCTGCTGTAGCTAGAAAAAAGTGTTTCAGTTCGCGGATGGAGCTTTGTTTCATTATGGAGATTTTGAACTTTTGCTAGTTTATTTTAGCACTAGCTTTCCGCCTGCGGCTTCGCCCGCGTGGAATTTTGGCTGTCACAGAAAAACTTTATCGCGCGCGTCCCTGTTTCAAAAACCAGGATTAAAACTACCCTATGTCCTGACTCAAACTATCTCCCTGCCAAATTTAATCAAAATCGGTTCATTGCGAAAGCGAGACAGACAGACAGACAGAGTTACTTTCGCATTTATAATATTAGTATAGATTTAGTTAATGAGGATTTATTTCGTAATTGACTCATTGACTGATTTTCAATTTCCCATTTCTCTGACGTCGGTATTTTTTATTCTAGTATCAGTACAGACAGAATAATAATGTTACTGTATTAGGATTTAATTTATTACCTATTGTGGATTTAATTTAAGTTTCGTGTTTCGACTGTGGTAATAAGTAGCATGGATGCGCAGGACTGGTTGTTTTGGAAATCCTTGGTTGAGGCCTTTGTCCAGCAGTGGACGTCATTTGGCTGAAACGATCAGACGAGTTAACACTACATACCTACCTATTACGATTTAACTACGAAGTTACTTTTAAAATTTTGGACAAATTCAGAGACTGATGATACTTAACTAAAATGAATGAATGTAATTAATTGTATAACTGCCTAAATTGTAAGACCTATAAATGTGAATGCTAATGTGGTTATGCAATAAAAGTATTGAGTATTGAGTATTGAGTATTGAGTATTGAATGACATGAACATAATTTTATCATTGTTAGAAAAAATATATTTCGACTGAGTCTCCACGCCACTTCTGTTCTACCAAAATCTCTCTCAAGGATGCGTTTGCGTCGTGTGACGTCTACAGACCTTAGCTTAGAGCTTATGAATGAGCAGCGTGACGTTACCAAGGAAGTCTTGGGAGAGAAGGTTGTGTGGTTCTGACCTCGACTCAGTTACAAATTTTTTTCTAAATATGATAAAAAAAGATCAAAAAATCTTTTTACAAAAACACAAAGCCAGCTAGCCCCAAAGTAAGAAACTAATATTATGCTAGCTTAACGGATCATATACCACTTATTATACTTTTTTTAATACATACACATATTATACCATAACACCCAGACCCGTCACAGAAATTAAAATTCATCATTTCAATTTCTGCCCGGCCGGGAATCGATCCCGGGACCTCGGTCTTGGGGTGGACCGGACGTCACACGCTACGTTTTCCGGTACGTGGCCTCCACTCCAGAATCTTGTTGCCCATCTGCTCCCCTGCATTCTAACCTTTCGTCAATCGTATGTTATTTAAAACAGAAAAGTTTTCGACTAGCCGGAAGTTGCGGTGCAGGCCCCCTACTCGGTAGACCGACGATTTGGTGAAGGTCACGCATCTATGTGAGAAGCATCTGTATGTGGGCAATGTTATGATACCTGGATGCGGGCAGCGCAAAACTGCCAGCCGTGTAAGTAGGAATAATTATTTTCTAGTTTTGTAGTTAAGTAGTTAGAACAAAAGGGGATTAGGGTTTCTAAAATCGTCCAACCTAAATATTTTTTCACGGATGCTTCGTGGTGATGTCATAATATTATCCATAAAGACCTCCGACATAAAACGGGACTATTCCCACCTCTCGATCCCACCACTGCAACTCCTGTGTAGCCAGGATCTACAGCTTGACCGCCATAAAAACCCAACCAACGAAGGTTAAGTTTGTCCCGGGGGAAAGTTAAACTGTCATTGGACCCGCAACGAAATTAATCAGAAGAACATATAGGAGGAGTTCGAAATTAAGGTTCGACTTCCCTCCATTGCAAAGCGGGTGACAAATAAAGGATTAAAACCTCCGACATAAAGTCAACACATTTTCAGCCAAACCAACGCGCATGCAGCCTACGTGCGCGAAGGCGATGGCGATCCTACTGATTTATCGTTTCTACTGATCGCCATCGCCATCGCGCACGCATGCTGCAAGCGTTGGTTTTAGGTTTACTCGAACATTTAGGTAGGTACCTGACAGAAGAAAAACACCACACAGAATGGAAAAATAGCGAAGGATGCAGGCAAACAAAAGATGCGGTTCCGGACGTATCGAAAAAGTTCTCCCGCAGCCTCATCAGACTAAACAGGGACAGCATCCGCAAGGTCTTAAGTGTCATAACCGGACACTGTATGCTAAACAAGCACCTATACAACATAGGTGTCACAGACAGCCCACTGTGCAGGGGGTGCATGGAGGCAGAGGAAACACCGCAGCATGTGCTCATGGAGTGCAGTAGCGTGGAAGAACAACGGGCTCAATTTCTTCGATCACCGTCGTCGCTACAGGAAGCCTGCAGCAGCCTGGACGGGCTGCTCGCCTTCTGGGGGGATCTGGGGTGGTTGGAGTAGGAAGATAAACCACAAATCGCGCACAATGGCCCTATCATGAGGCTAAGTGCGGTATTCGATTGCCCTGCAAAACTAACTATAGGTAGGTACCTATATTATGGTAAAAGCACTTTGACTAGGGTGTAGAGTTTGTGAAGTTAGAGCTTGTAGATTGGAATCTTAAATTGAATCCTTGCCTTGGAGTTGGTACATTCCGATAACACACATCTCCCTGCCTGCATACCTAGAGGTGAGAAAATTTAGAAAAGGTTTTAGGACCCGAAAATCGAGTCGAGACCTACGCAGCTACGTTTTACATGAGAATCCTAGCGTATTATTATAATTACATCTTTTTAATCAATCATTATTTCGACGGGTTCATCCAGTGTCTAAGTAAGTATAGCTCAGTTGGAGAGCAGTCGCCCGGCAAGCGGAAGGTCGTGGGTTCAATCCGCCTTAGATTAGTTCGATTTTTTTAAGTTAATTATAATTTTCAAATCATCATTATTGTCATTTAGTTTCTGCAGGAATCAACCACGAAGGAGAGAGCACTCCCTACGCGGTTTATCCTCGATTTCTAAATTAGAGATTTTTATCTTTTTTCGCGAGCTCATTTTCTACTTAAGCCTATTTTTATAGCCTTTTAAGCTCATAGACTTGCTTTCTAAATTAAAAGAAGAGCACGCTCAAGCTAAAAACTCCAATTCAGTTTAATTTTCCGAGGATAATTCTTCAAGTAGGGTTTGGTTTTGGTAGAGACAACAATTAAGGGCAAAATAAAATGTGTTGTTGTGTACATGTTTTCTTGAAATTATTAGAACTACCAAAGTAACTAACTACAAATGCGTGAACGTGATCAACGAAAAAAAAAAAAAAATGTATTCACATATTGTTGTAAATGAATAATTATGCCATGCCATGTGCGTTTTTTGTGTTAATTATGGTGGTTTCCATTACAATTGTTATTTCAACTTAACTGTAAAAAGTAGAAGGTATGATCAAGAGGTGGATCTAAAAACTGATTTGCACCACCTAACTTTGACCGTAACTTTAACGATAACCGGTGCTTTTTGTATGGACTTTGACAGATTTTTGACGTTTGTTAAACTTCAAGTAAGTAAGATGGTGCAACCCAGACTTCAGTCTTCGTTTTAAATCTTGTTGTAACACACTTTCAAGTTATGTGACAACATTTTAGTAGCAAGACCTATCGATGTGACTAAAGAGTTTTTGGGAAGGGAAGGATGGATAGATATTAAAAGAAATTAAATATTTAAAACATCACATTGTATATTTGCACTAAATTATTCTATCTCACAAGCGACTTACAAGCTATGAGGTATATTTTTTTTACATTTTTCATTTGCTAAAAAACAATAAATAATGAGTATTTCGTTCGTCATCGATCCATAATTCGTAATCATATTCGTTATTCGTTTCGTATTCAATTCGTCGTTTCATAAATAAATCATCTAAAAAGATAATTTTAATATTCGTAAATTGCGTTCGTTCGTAAAGCTTTATAATTTTTTAATTTTTATTCTAGAGTCAATGAAGCCATCTTAAAAAAAACAATTTCGTTTTAAACAATAATCAATTTGAATATTGTCTAATTTCTATAGAATGAAAAAGAAAATTAATAATCTTCGAAGAATTCGTAACATATAAGTATATCTTTCGTATATTCAATCTTCGAAGATTCATCAATTAAGAACATTAAAACAGATTCTCAAATTACATCTCGTAACTTCAAGACATAACTCTAAACAAAATNAATTTTTTATATAAGTTGTATAAAAATAGAATTTGTAAACAGATTGACCTGTTTACGTTAATATAACCATTTCTCTATATTTTCCTGTTCCCGTTAAATCAATACGCTTCAAAAAGTTTGTGATACGAAAGCTTTTTCTCTCTATAAGGTTGTCGCCTTTTTATCGAGACATTATTTTTTCGTTACATTCCAACACTATATTCATTAATTTGGAAGCGATATTGCCTCAATGTAGCATCAATATTGTTTTAATTCAACAACAATATTGCGTGAGGTTCGCAAAAACATTGCTTCTAGATTTCTACAAAAAAAATTGACTTTTTCGACCAAAAAACTGGAAGAAATTGCTGAAACATTAACGCGTTAGTTGGCTATAGTTGCTCGTTTAAAATGACCCTTATGTCTGTTTTAATAAGGTCCATCTCCAGACCGAGCTAGGTCAGCAGCGTTCTCGTCATATCCACCAGAGCGCGCTGAAGCGTCAGCAGGCTCCACTGAGATCCTGGGCTTGAAGCCACGTTCGTCTGCCTCGTATTCCACCACCTGAAAATAAAGGACAGATTGTAGTATGAATTTTGTGCGATTAAAAAAACATGGTATAGAGCCTTCATTCATAGACATTTAGGTTGAAAATCGTGTGTGATCTAGGCCTTCTTCATTCAAATAGGTGTAGGCCGAATATCACACGCGGTAGATAGAATTTTAATTAAAAAAAAATAGGTTTAATAATTATAGTGTGCGGTAAATAGACTCTACATTCGAAGAGCTCTAGGTCGAATATCGTGTGGTCCCTTGTGTGGTAGACAGAGCCTCCAATCAAAAAGGTGTACCCATAACATTATTATGATGTCATAAATTCATTGCATGCTTCAGAAAAAATTACCAACTGTTCCCCTAACCCTTAATGTTCTTTGCTACTTTTTGAGCTCAATACTCAATACTCTTTGAGATCCCTTGACTTAACTAGACGTGTCGATTTCAAGGCAACTAAAAATCTCATCCGAGATTATACAACTAAGTGAAGTGTTTTTAAACAAGTTCCTATCCAAATTCGAAGTTTAGACATACCTGTTTAGTGCCATCAGGTAGAACGACGAAGTAGGAGCCCTCAGCACGGTTCTCCTGCCTGGTCTCGGTGTGGCCGAAGTCGCTGCCTGAGAGGTAGTCGTTGACTTTGTAGGCGAAGTCATAGTTGGCTGGCTCCTGGTACAAACACATACTTATTGATTAGCGGCTGAAAATTGATAAAATACCCACGTAATAAGTTAAGATTTAAGTTAGCAGTAAGTGTAGCCCGCTGGGCAGGAAAGTTCTTGAGTGGCGACCACGAGACGGAAGACGTAGCGTGGGCAGGCCTCCCACTAGATGGACCGACGATCTGGTGAAGGTCGCGGGAGGTGCTTGGATGCGAGCGGCGTAGGACCGGTCTTTGTGGAATCCTTGGGGGAGGCCTTTGTCCAGCGGTGAACGTCTTTCGGCTGAAACGAAGTGTACTAAATGGGGAGACTTTTATTAGAAGCCCTTTTAGAACCCTTATATGACTTCAACAACTAAACTAGTATTAACATTTGTCCTAATTATCTACGTCATCACTTGCTGCAATGTACTGAAGACATTTTTGACTTTAACCAACCTTTTAGTCGGTTAAAAATAATATTCTATTCAGTCTTATTTTTAAAAAGAAAAGTGTGCTCTGCGAAGGAAAATAAAAAGCCGACTTTAGTCTCTTGGCAAAATCTAACTAAGATTGCCGCAGTTCCCACGATTAACTAAATTAAAATCAGCCTTCTGTTTTCCCAAAAATAAGTTTCAAATATCAAATACCTGGTTCAGCAGCTCATCCAGAGCATCCCTGGCGTAGTCGTAACCTTGGCTGGAGAGCGCGTTGTACTGTTCAGGCACTCCGTACTGGTCCGAGGGCATGGCGTCGCGAGCTGATGGCGCACCGTACGTGGAAGATGGAGACGACCTGGAGAAGATTGGGTTTTTATGATCCAAAGTTGGAATGTACTAGTTTTAAAGAAAACTGGGTATTGATTGTGGTTACTGTCTACTGTCACTTCAGCAATTTGTGTTAGACGTTTCAAAAATATTTAAATGGCAATAATACTTCAAGGTGGACCGTTGGACTCAGGCCGCTACCAATCGATCAACATGGAAATCACTGGGGGAGGCCTATGTTCAGCAGTGGACATCCTAGTGCTGAAATGATGATAGTGATGATGATGAATGATACTTCAAAACTCACCTAGCCGAGAACGGCGAAGCAAAAGCACTAGTCTTCAAGTTAGCTCGGGCCGAGGGAGCGCCATACTCCTGAGAAATGCCCCTCGCCTCAGGAGCGCCATAGGTGTCGGACAATCCTCGCTGGCTGGGCACACCATAAGTCTGGGAAACAGACCTAAATCCCTGAGAATACGAGTCAGAACTCCTTGCAGGGGCGCCATATTGAGAGGAAAGGGAACGGGCAGGAGCTCCGTAGGATTGGGAAGGGCTGCTCCTAGGGGTCCCATAGGATTGGGAGACGCTACGAGATCCGAAGGAAGACTTAGCAGCAGAACTATAACCCTGAGACGAGGCGCTACGAGCAGGGGCTCCGTATTGTTGGGAGATGGAGTTGGGGTTGAACTGAGGGCTGCGAAAGCCGGGGCTGGATTTTTGGGAAGACTTGAACCCGAAGCTTCTTTGGGATGGAGTTCCGTATTCAGCAGATGGAGCGGAGCGAAAGTCAGGAGCTCCATAAGTGGACGAAGGAGACCTAGCAGACGCGTAAGAATCTGAAGATCTCAAGCCTGGGGCACCATATTCCTGAGACAGGCTAGATCTGGCACTAGGAGCAGAGTAATCTTGGGACAGTGCTGACTTAGCATTAGGCACACCATATTCTTGGGACAAGCCTGATCTGGCACTTGGGACGCCATATTCCTGAGATAGTCCTGCTCTAGCATTAGGTGCTCCGTATTCTTGGGACAGGCTGTTCCTGGCAGACGCGTAATCCTGGTTAAGTCCAGATCGGGCGGAGGGTGGTCCGTATTCCTGAGAAATTCTTGCTGCAGGCGCGCCGTATTCTTGACTCAGTCCACGCGCTGACGGTGCTCCGTAGGTGTCTGATGGGGAACTGCGGAGACCAGGGACTCCGTACTCCTGTGAGAGGCCAGACCTGGCCGAAGGGGGGCCGTATTCCTGGGACAATGCGTTGCGAGATCCAAAGCTTCTAGCGGCCGGGGCTCCGTACTCCTGGGATAGAGACCGTTGGATATCGACGTCGTGGTGGTCGTGATCGTGATCGTGGTGGTCGTGGCTCCCGTGGCCTGATCGGGCTGCTGCATAACCGTCGCTGCAATAAGAAGTAAATAGGTAAGTAAGGTAAGGCAAAAGGAAAGTTTTATGAGGTTTATAGGAAGTTCTTATTACAAATGATTTCTTTTATGAAGAATCAAAAGATCAGATCGTTACTAACTTGTTACTTGTTGATTAGTAGTTTACTAATTACTAAAACTGTTGGAGTGGGTAGGTATAAATAATATAGTTAACATTTCTGAATACTTACCCTACAGGAGGTTCGGCAAATGAGATGGATAGT
Organism: Ostrinia furnacalis; assembly: GCF_004193835.3. Taxonomy (NCBI): domain Eukaryota; kingdom Metazoa; phylum Arthropoda; class Insecta; order Lepidoptera; family Crambidae; genus Ostrinia; species Ostrinia furnacalis. The sequence continues at coordinate 217,647 of NW_021137889.1, read as the reverse complement.
AAGCAAAGTAGAGGTATGAAAACCTGAAAAGTGAAAAAAGACAGATTAGTAGTTTTACTTTAGTAACACAAATAATAAATTTTAATTATTGTATTAGATTGTTGTAGCCTTACCTTCATATTGTTGTTGAATAAGAGATCAATTGGATAATCTGCAATAATAAATGAGAATTACTAAGTTTTTTTTATGTATTAAAAACAATATAAAAATTTTCCTTTCTCAGTCATACAATTTCAGTTTTCAGCGAACTTAGCGTTAAAAGCTTAGTTTATTTTCTTTTTATGAGCTTGATGAGCTTCAACCTACCCTTAGCTGTTGTAGATGTTAGTTCGATCCACAAACATTGAATGATACTGACCGAGTCCTCTCACCTATTTATACTAACAAACTCTTGACAATGTCTTCTTTCAACCAACTTATCTTTGCTGCTCCTCTTCTTCTTGAACTTCGAAAAGCACCCCTATCTCTATACTCTTAAGTTCTATGTTTCTGTTTCGTAGTTGTATTGGTTTATTATAGTTTGATAGGCTCAATGCGCGTGCGCCGGCACTTACATGAAAGAATCAAGCTTTGTTATAGTTTCGAGTGATTTGAGATGACAATTGCGGGTCCTTGGAACTTATCGGCTGTGGTTAGAGGATGGGCTTTGTGAAATCTAGATCGAAGTGATGGTATTTGAATATCTAAATAACATCTTATGTTACTCGTTATCTTTTAAATAGCGTATTGACAGTAATCATTGTTTTGAAAATTGGTTTCAGGCAAAATCTGGATACAGAGAGCCGAAGATAGGGTATAATAATATTGCTGGTATTGGTGTTGGGTTGGGTGAGCTATATTATTATCATTTATCTGCATTTTTTTGAAGTGACCAGTGGCAGATTTACCAGGCTGAGTAGGCTGAAGCCTAGGGTGGCAAATTTTAAGGGGTGGCAGATTTAATTTTAGTTCATAATTATTTTTTACATACATAAAGTAAGTAGGTACGTATTTCGGATACGAATATAATCAATGTTCGCCAGGCCAGTCAAATAAGATCCAACAACACCCCCCCGGGCGCCTAATCTGTAAATCCGCCACTCCATTTTGTCGTGTGTGAAAGAAACCAAAGGAAACATTAATTTTATTTTAAAGAAGTGTCAGATCATGTATAGGGCAACCTGCATCCAATAAAGTAACTGTGCGTGGAGATAATCTATCGCAAGTATCGGATCGGTAGTTCACTTTACGCTTTACTGAAAATGCTGCTTGCCACCGGATATAAAACGAGGGTAGTGGGAAAGTTTAACGCAAGCGAAGCCGCGAGCTTAAGTTAGTTTTTGTTCCACCATAGTATTAGGTACATCATCATCATCATTTCAGACACAGCCATCGACGACCTGATAAAGGTAGCAGGAAGGCACTGGATGCAGGCCGCTACCAACCGTGCGATGTGGAAGTCATTGGGGGAGGCCTATATTCAGCAAAGTGTACATAAATAATGAGTATTTCCACCCAGGATTCGAACCCAGGACAATGTCAAGAGAGTCAAAATATCGTTTCTAAACCACAATAAATTACGGACTGATTTGTGTATTGTCCTTCACGGTTTACCAAAAAGATCACAAATTAAGGGCAAGGGCAGAAAACAATTTGATAGTTCCATACAAAAGCTATCCCAAATTAAGACGAAAGAACGAAAGCTCTACCAAAAACACATACATGACTTTTATCCCTATTCTAGAGTCATTAAGGTTTAAAATCCTATGAACTTTTTACATGCTGGTACAGTTGTCAATAGAAGTTTGATAACTGATTAGATTTTATTGCTTAGTCATTAAAGACGAGGTTTGCTTAGCATATTGTGTGATTGTATTGAAGATGGAGCGTGTGCATCTTCTCTTTGGCCTTGCTAAAAATGCAACGGGCGAGTTGTACCAAACACAGTTTAGTTAAGTAATAACTAATTTTCGATTCATTAACAGGAGATTAACACCCGTATTCACAAACATTACTATCAGGTCTCACAGTGCTCCTGAATGCACAGGGTGACATACGAGCTCTATTCAACGCTGTGCGTTCGATTTGCTGCTTCACATAAGCAAGCATCGTTTGTGAATACGGGCTAACCCAAGTCCAGTACCTAGAGGACTGATAACACTGGTCAACAGTGGTTTTGGTGCCAAGGAACTGTATATATTTTTTGATGGAGGACCTTATGCTGGTTGCTTTAGTAGCAAATTTGTTGATTTCCTACATGTGGTTTTCTAGATTTTGACGTGTAAGTGCTTAAAAACTTTCGTTTCCACGACTTTTGTGAATGAGGTGTAATGGAACTATCACGTTACATCCTCCAGCAGTAATCAGCCATCATATAGCTATCCCATCTGCCTTGGTACCTCTCTTCCAATGGTTTTTAGGTCTTGATAGCATCGCTCTCCCTGTTCTTAGCTATAGCATGCTATAGTGACCCAAGATTCTCTGGGAATTGGTCAAGATGACTGTGGAGATAGTGCCCTTTGATTTAAATTATTACATCCTGAGTTTTTAGGGCATGTCTCACAATTTCATAGTAGTTACTAGTCCTGTGATTTCCGAAAAAAATTTTAGTAACTTCAACGAACGAAGTCCACGTAAATCGTTCCAAACGTCCATCAAAGTTAAGAAATCAGTATCTTTTATTAATATTCTTATTTGTGGGCCATCAAAAATTTACTGCTTTAACCGTTTTTCATGCTCAAACCAGGATTTTTTTTTGTTTTTTCCTCACTTTTTCCACTCTGAACTTCATGTTTTGACTTCTTTGACCATTGAAACATTGCCTCAGTGTTCACAGCAGATTATACAAACAATTTCGGGTATCCACGGCTTGAATACAACTACAATTTCCGACTTAAAGTAAGAAAAATAAGCACTTTTTATTAAAATTTTGTCTAAATTTTTGAAATTCTTAACTGTGTACACATCACAAATGTAACAAATTACATTTGGATCGTTGAGGCAACTTCTTGGCAATGCAGACATGATATTAAAATAAATTTCGTTATAAAAATATACCGATAACATTACAAACTGTGCAACCAAAGTACCGATTAAAGCTAAAATTTAAAACTGAGGGTAGATCAAAAACTACACGTAGGAAAAAAAAAGAAAAATATTTTTATTATTACTAATACACACCTAATAATAAACTATCAACAGAATCTCGGCACCATTTTAATTTTGATTTTTTGTTGACCAGTGTAATAAGTAGACTGAAGAGGTGTCCTGCTACCTTTATGAGGTCGGTCCACCTTGTCGGTCGACGTCGACGACGAAGAATTGTAAAGACCTAAATAAAAAAACTACCCAGCTAGACTCAGCATTCGCAAACCCAAAGAGTGGTTACCTAACCTCCGTTTAAACCATTCTATTTGGTAGAGCCTGCTCACATAGTCACAACTTAATTAACCCATAAGATGTACACCAGAGATGTTATGGATATCCGTAACCGTAACCGAAACTTTCGGATATCCGAAATAAAGAAATATCCGAAACCGTAACTGATTCAAAAGTTTCGGATAGTTTCGGATGTATGCAGTTTAAAAAGTTTTTTGTATAGCATCATAATTATGTAAAGGCATAACAGCCTGATTTACCTTTATAATGCCATATAGTATTATTATTTTTTACTTTTTATTCGATGTAAAGTGTGCGGCCATGAATGAACCGTGTTAGACAACTATTGCAAATTGCATTCTAAAGCACAGATATTCGTAACCTGAACCGAAAAATCAAAATCAAAAAATATTTATTCAGTTTAGAGCACAAGTGGCACTTATGAACGTCAATAGAAAATAATAAAAAAAGAAAAGGTAGCCCTTATGGGGCACTTTACATGTCTCTTTATCTTTTGGGCCCTACCAGCGCTTCGAGACAAACATATGGCAAGTGCTGAGAAGAAACGCCGGAACAAACTCAGTCACCACTTATTGCCAGGAATTATCTAACGGTAAGAATAGTCAAATTTAAGTACATCAAATATGTGCAGACTGAACTGAAACTTTCGGATATCCGAAATAAAAAAATATCCGTAACCGTAACCGAAACCGGTATAATATTAATCCTATATCCGTAACCGTATCCATAATCGAAACTACTTATCCATAACAACCCTAATGTACACATTACATACATGGTACTTGGCAGGTTGTCTCAAATCTTTGCAATGTCATTATCTTAATAGACCAGCGTATCAAGATCTATTGTTGCGTAACGCCACTAAGTGTGTGCGGGTCTTTATTCGATGGTGAATTGATTAGTGCTATTAAGGCTTCATTTGCCTTGACCTAAGAATAAGATCTAGTTCTTTGGGACCAATTGATTGGAGGATCTTATATGCAGTTGGAAATGTTGGAATAGATACTTGAATTTGTGGTAGACCTTCCTTAATATTGTAATGCGGCAATGTTAGTCTACTTAGTACTTACCTACTTACAATAAAATGAAAAGTTCTTCTTGCCACTCACACACACACTCTTCTACACAGCATCAGCCCAAAACTCCGGTATAAGAATGGCGTTGTCAATGAAAAGTTGAAGATTTAACAGTTTTTAAAAAGATTACGGTATTTAAAAAGGTGGGTTTAATTTTGTAGCGACGTGACAATCTCGCCTTGTGCTTGATTTTAAGTTGGGCCAAAAACAGACTAGGTACTTCAATACGTCCTATTTATTAGTACAAATAAATACAACGGATCATGCAACAAATAAAACACTCATAGATATTCTGACATACATATTATAATTCAAAGAGGTTTCCCACTAGCCTTGTCATACACCTTCAAAGAAGAGTCCACGTAAACTCCTACCTTGATCGTCTCTACCGTCGTGATCTCATTCCTCAAGCCTCCAGCCTCCATGACCTTGTTGATCTGCGGGCCCCAGAAATGGTGACCTTTATACCCATTCTTGAAGTTCACAGCCACATTCCCCCTCAAAAAAGCAGTATACACCACCTCAACTTCCAAATACCCCCTGTTCGCAGACAAAACCGCGGTGCACCCTTGTCCTGGCGCCAATTCCGTCTCCATATTAGTAGTTGTTCCAATTGTGATAGTTTCAGACTTCTCCACATCCTTTCCCCATGCAGTCGTAAACGAAAACGCGGTCGTTCCAGTGATTTTGGCAAAAATGACGTTCACATCGTATTCTACCTCTTGGCTGACTGTGAATTCGGTGGTCTTCGACCAGGTGGTCGAAAACGTGTTTTCAACTGTCTGACTCAAACCTGTATTCACTTTTATCGTTTTGTTCGAGTAGTTGTCGAAGTTCTGCGACATGACGACCACTGGCTTCATGTTGATGCTCTTCAACCTCGCCGATTTTATGGACAACACCTTTTTCACTTGTTCCCAGTGGTACTTCTTGTACAAATCCCCCCATGGCGTCGGACTTTTTAAATACGCATTGCTTGTTTTCTCACCGTAATATTTCTTCAGCGCCTTATTCAAATTCATTGTATTTACCCTGAATATATTGATCTCATTTTGTGTAATCACATTAGTATTCACTCCAGAATATTTTACTGTTACATCATTGTCAGCGTTCGTTGTAACATCTATGTTTATTTTTGCATTAATTACTTTTAAACAGATGAATAGCAAAACACACTGAGCTAACCTCATTTTAGTAGTTTTTCCCGCAAACGCTTTAATACTCCTTCATTTACAAAGTTTTAAACTTAAATATACTACTATAATCTTAAATTCAGTATACTCGGGGAATTGTAATGCCCAAAGTGCGTTATTATTAAAAAGATTCTGAGAACTTTTGGTGTCCAAAGTAATTTTATCTTTATTTGCAAAAATAGCCTTGTTGTCTGTAAGTTTATCAAGTGAATGAAATATCATTAAGTAATAGGTGAATAATATTTTACGTTTCTGTTTGACCGTCTGCAACTTTGATTACATACTACTTCATCTATCATAATCTATCATAGATAGTACTTGATTATCAACTTTATTTTGAAATTCAATTCATATTACGTACCTATAAGATGATTTTTCCATCGACGTTGAACCATTTTACTTTGCGAACAAAACCGCGGTATTTATATTGTTAATCGTATATCTCATCTAGGTCTTGACCTGTCGCTTCCGTGATAAGATGGGATAAGGTCAATATTAATGTTTATTTACAGTAGATTCACAACTTTTTCCCGCGGCTCTGCCTGATAAAACTATTTGCGAACTTTCAGCCTCCCGAAACTCCCGATCACCAATCCATCTGGCCAGGGTGGGAAGTCAAGGTAAATTAAAGAGGGTCATGATGCTCTTTCTTAACCCACAGTAATTTACATAGCTAGTATTCCAACAAAATAATCTCCAAATAAGTAACTCTGAGTTTGATTAATTGATTTTCAGCCATAGCTATGTACAAATCTTCTTTGTCCAACTTTGGACGACAATATGATTTTGTGGAATAATATTATTAGGAAATACAATTTTATTTTAATAACGTCATTACATAAACAAGCTATTATTATTACTACTTACTTCGCATTCGTCAATGGGCTGTTTGTTATCTCTTATTGAAATACGATTTTAATTATTAATAACTTTACTTACAACAAATTATTATCACCAGTCTGAAATAACTCGTCTAACAGATTAATAACGTGTTATTCCTCTAATAAAATCATTTAAATTAAGGACGGAAAGTCAAAAATGTTGTTAAAATTGCTGTTAACTCTCGTGCCAATGCTGTGTGATGGTAAAATTAAACTAAATATAACTGTAGCATCGAATAAACATGAAGCTGTTATTCAATACGCTGGTCAAGATAACAAACTGGTAACACAACACGAAATTGATCTTTTCAATATAACAATTGCTAATCTAAATCGAGGAATGAGGGTGGAGCTAGGGAGAGTCCCTGATGGTATATTCCTGAAGGACCCAACGACGTATGGCAATTTATTCCACAAATACAAATGGCCTGAAGTTCAGAGACATCTGGAAGTGCACAAGATGGAATTAACAGATATAATTAACCAGAACGTGGAGCTTAGAATACACGAGATTGAAAATAACTGCACTGACAACATCAAAATAGAAAGGGCACTATTTGAAAACGTCGAAACCAACGTTTTCTCTACTTGGTCCGCTAAAGGTATGCCGGATGAAGAAATTTTCTACGACGTCAATATCAATTATGAGGGAAGCCAATTCAAGTATCAAAATAAATGGAGAGATAGCTCTTTGAAAAGTAAATTCGTGAAGTTCGGCAAATCCGTCAACGGAAACCTGTTTCTGAAGCCCGGACAAACTTTTGTCAAGAAATTGACCGCTACAAAAACTATATTTGTACTAAAAATTGATTATAGAGCAAGAATGATTGGCAATATTATTGGTGATTATGAAAATTTGTACGGAAAATACCACTTCTGGTCTCCTACTATTGAAAATATCATGCGGGCTGGTAAAATTCCGAACGAAATAATGACGAGTGAGAAAATTGAAATACGGTGCTTTACTGATCCAAAACTGGAGATATTTGATAAGGATACCGGGCAAGCAATGCCTCTAAGGAAGAAAAGGAGGCTGTTCTGGAAATCAAAACCAAGATTTACGTGGTGATAACCAAAATACAATACCTAATATAAAATCATTATGATGTAATTAAGTGATTGAAGCTTTAACTGCACAGCGGGATTAAGTATTCCTTGTCACATTGAGATAGACAGATATTTTATCTAACTTAGAGTTTATCCCATGACAAAGATATACATACATAGGTAAAGCAGATCCGGGACTGACCTTTTATAGTTTGTCAACAACTTTTAACGTATAAACGTCATGTTCATTATACGAGTGATTAAGTACCTACTTAGCTCTAATAAATTATTCGATGGAAATAGTGCTATTATTTATTTATTTATTTATATTTAATACTCCCTTCTTCATCATCTTCTAATGTGATTAATTTCAATCCCGCATTCTGATTCATTATTCGAAAAATCTGGACACTGTCTTGATTTATAGAGGCACGAGGTCCAAAGGTGGGCTAAACACTAAATGGCCTTTTCTCCCAATCAACCCTTGGGGTAAACAAACATTGAAATAGGCTAATACCTAAAATTGCACCATCAAAAATCAGGATCTTTAAAATGTTTGTAAGTAGGTGTTTGTAGGTACTTATTTTAGTGCCTGGTAAGGGAATCAGGGAGTAGGTAGAAAGAAAGATAAACAAATTACAACAAACATTAGCTCATTTGTTTTGTCACATTGTTTATTAATGCTGATTTTAAAAAGAAATGCCTTGCTGGCATTTTAATTGTTTAAGACAGCGACCTCTTTGAGCAAAATCAAGCAATAAAAGTAGAAACGGTGAAGCTGTGAATGTGAAATGTGATAAAAAAACTTACAGAATGGAACACGCCTGTCAAGTGCCACTGTCAACGTTATGTCAAAGTCAATGTGTCATTCAACTTTGCACGTCAAAAGTTCGAAGGTGCAAAAAACACGGACTTCATTCAATTCAACGTAATAAACTCGTGATAGTAACTTAATTAAAACCAGCAACATAAAAACAAGTTGGCGAAAATAATCTAAATATTAAAATGTTAGTGAAGAACACACACTGCTCTTAGTATAACGTAGTTTTCGTATTTTGTTTTGCATGCCGTTTGCGCATTAATTTTAATTTGGTCTTTTAATTATTTAATCATTTAAAGTAGCTAAAGTATTATATTTAAAGGTTTACAAAACATTTAACGTCCATTTACTAACAAGTGTGGTAATAATTGTATTAATTTTGTGGTTTGCAATCCTTGTTTGATTAATTTTCGCAGTTAACAAATATATTCACAAAAATGGTAGTATTACAAGGAATATTGGTGTGCCTGCCGTTGTATACTTTTGGGTAAGTATCGCTTTACATTATTTTATAGACAGAAAAATATCTCCATTGTATTGTGGTAAAAACATCTTATAAAGAAGGAATAAAGTGTGTAAGTAGTAATTAGATCAATATTTTTAGTATAAAATACTCTTCAAAAAGAGTACGCGTAATCCAGCAATTTTTAAACCAGAATATACTTAATTTTACTTTTTTTTAATAACCTAGAATGACCTAAAATGTGTTGTAGATTATGCAATAGTTTAGAAAGTTAATTGTCAACTAATAACGTTAGATAACTGTCTGAACACTTTTTCTTAAGAGAAATTTGCTTAAGAGCGTTGTCACATTTTTCATGCAGAAATCGAGAATTTGGCAGATTTCGAAATGATTTTAGTCATATAATTTATTGTTATAGCTTCTTTTGACTTATATCATCGTAATTATCATACGTTTTTACNATTACACTGGTCAACAGTGGTTTTGGTGCCAAGGAACTGTAAATATTTTTTGATTAAGGACCTTATACTGGTTGCTTTAGTAGCAAATTTGTTGATTTCCTACGTGTAGTTTTCTAGATTTTGACGTGTATAGAAAAATACAAAATTTCACCAAAATCAGCGTTTACAATATTTTGAAGTGCTTAAAAACTTTCTTTTCCACGACTTTTGTGAATGAGGTGTAATGGAACTATCACGTTACATCCTCCAGCAGTAATCAGCCATCATATAGCTATCCCATCTGCCTTGGTACCTCTCTTCCAATGGTTTTTAGGTCTTGATAGCATCGCTCTCCCTGTTCTTAGCTATAGCATGCTATAGTGACCCAAGATTCTCTGGGAATTGATCAAGACGACTGTGGAGGTAGTGCCCTTTGATGAAAATATTACATCCTGAGTTTTTAGGGCATGTCTCACAATTTCATAGTAGGGTCATTCCATGACAAAGGTTACCGAGGGTGNTTAATATGGAAGAACATTTTTGTGTAACATTTAAGAAAAATTAATTAATGAAATTGTGAAGTAATTCAACATTCATTTATTGTCAATTGTTTGTACAGCCAACTGAAATTAAACATGTGATTACACATGCAGTACTAAATGGGACTATTTTTCATAAAAAATTTAGTCTACTGTTGACTATTTAAATATTTAAATTTTCATGTTTAAACAGTCAGCATTTTGTGAAAATGTATGAAATTTGGTTCTGTGCTTTGTAATGAATAAAATAGTAACTTATCCATTACTATTTAATAAATTAAACATAGAATTCCTATACTTATGTCAATTTAAATAATGTTGGCAGAAGTTTTAAACTTTGCAATGAAAACAAAAAGTAAGTTTCCGTTTATCCTTTACTTTTATGTTAAATGTCATAGGGTCAAAAATAAGTATGACTATGTACGATTTTATCCTGAGTGTGATCTTTTAAACTTTCCCCAATTATAAATATGATAAAATTTGACCTTCAAACTGTTTACCTGTCTGGACAAAATTAAATTATCAGGTCACGAGCACAAAATATGTTGACAACAGCTCAATACATGGTCGGTATCTTCAATTTGTTGTTGCGTATTTGTTTGCGTTTAATTAACCAAAGTTTATGATTCAGAACTTTACTTTTTAATTGGTGTGTTTTGACTGGGATCTATGAGTCATCCAGTCTGACACTTAGATCCTGTTTCTACATGTTGTTTTTGACATTAAATAGAAGATGAACTTGTCTCAAAAGTACTTACATAATAGTTATACAATGGTAATAATACTCCCAACCTCATCTTCTAACTTAAGTTTTGTAACAATATTTTCAATTATTTAAATTTTATGTCTGAAATATGTACTAAATTAAAATAATAAATAATATCAAGCTGAATCCCATAATTCCCATATTACCAAAAATTACATAATGGTTATTCTATAACAATTTTTATGTCCCTGTTACCTCATTTTTTTTTTTAATCTTTACTGTCTTCTACCTAGGTTGTCTGGAAGAAATCGCATCCTAATGATGAGTCTATCGAAACTGTGTGTATTTAAATTTATTCATTTTGTCAATTTTGTGAGGTGTGCAATAAAGGTATCTTTCTAACTCTTTCATGTATGTATTCTGTGGCCAATCGATCTGGCGAAGGTCGCGGGAAGCACCTAGACGCTGGTAGCGCCAAGGCCAAGGATTTTTCCCACGATCGATGATGACCACGACCACGAGCCGGAAGACGTAATGTAGGTAGGCAGGCTAGGTGGACCGACGATCTGGTAAAGGTCGCGGGACGTGCCTGGATGCGGGCGGCGCTGGACCGGTCTTTGTGGAAATCCTTGGGGGAGGCCTTTGTAAAGGAGTTCACGTCATTCGGCTGAAACGAACGAAGGAGAGACCGGCATTGTTGCTCATACATTATGCGGACTATGTTCACTTTGACCTGACTGCATTCAATGTGGCTATGTTCTTCTGATTAATTTCGTTGCGAGTCCAATGACAGTTTAATTCCCCCGGGACAAACTTGACTTTCACTGGTTAGGTTATTGGCGGTCAAGCTGTAGATCCTGTCCTGGCTACACAGGAATCGCAGTGGGAACGAAAGGTGGGAATAGGCCCGTATCCAATGTGGCAAACAACTGCACGCTGGAAGATTTAATGAAGGCTACTGACAACGCCACTCTTGGGCTGACACTGTGTAGGTTTGTTGTCGACACGACAAGAAGAAGTGTGGCAAATCCTTAAGCTTCAACCACACCAACGCGTGCAGATTGTCATCGCCGGCGCCATCATAGGCCAATGACAGTTTGCGCGACCCATGACCAGAGTAAATACAAATGAGTAGGTCATCTTCATAGAAACGCACCGAGCGCGGTTTGTATGTGAGCGCGCCAATACGTATGCGGCGCGCACGTACAAACTGACAAAATTTATATTATCTATATATATAAAAATGAAACCCGTTTCGCGTTGTCACGGCATCACGTGTGAACGGCTGAACCGATTTCGATCATTCTTTTTTTTAAATGTTTGTGGAAGTCCAAGGATGGTTCTTACGGAAAAAAATATTAAGAAAATCTCTACGCTAAGGCGGTACGAAGTTCGCCGGGTCAGCTAGTATATAATATTATTTAGCGTGGATTAGCGGTGATTAGCGGGGTGTTGCGCCGAATTTTGTCAGTGTGTGCGTGCGCGCCGCCGTACTTCCGCCTTCATAGAAACGTACCGCGCTCGGTGCGTTTCTATGAAGATGACCTATTCATTTGTATTTACTCTGCCATGACAGTCCGCGCGACCTGTCATTGGCCTATGATCTCGCCGTGATCGCGCCGGCGATGGCGATGTGGTTGAAGCTTTATTGCCACAAAGTCACCTTCGAAACATCGTGAATTGATTAATTGACGTGTTTATTTGTCGACAGGGCGTTGATGCTCGGCGCGGCCATATCAGCTGGTCTGTTCGTGTTCCATGTCGCAGTGGTGCCTATGATCTTCAAGTACTCCAAGACTTTTAGACGGCATCTTATATTCGCTAATTTTGGTAAGAATTATCTTTTACTGGTTGTCTGTTATAATTTCGCGCCTTTTTTAGAAACAAAGGTATAATTTATAGCCACGATAGCACGGAGAAGGGTCGGAGTGGCCGACTCGAGATCCGAGGATCGCGGGTTCGAATCCCACCGCCGCTCGACTGTTGTGGTGAGCCCACTCGTAACACAAGCTTATTTAGCTTAACACGAGGGGCTAACGGGACTATTCGTAATATGTGCAATACAAATTGCTAATAATCTTAAAAAATATTCGAGAAAGTTTTCAGAAGAGTTCTTTTCAGATATGTTTTGCACTCAATATGTTCTTGCTCTGCTAATTAATTATTTAATCGGTACTTTTAATTTTATCTTTTGCATAAAAAGACTAAATTTTAGGCAAGTTATTATTGTTAGCGAGAATATTGTAGCTTTGTTCTACCGAAGATGCGATTTGTAGCACAATTTACAATTTACATTATTTACCAACATATTTATTTTATTAACCAATTAAACATGTTTGAACTTTTGAAACATGCAAAACAGAATTTTACACAGTGACTGACCTGTTGTCTGTTGTTGTTGATTGTTTTTCATCTTTATTTGTACAAAAGCTTGATTGTTCATAACAAATGTCTGTTGTTCCAACAGTTCAATGGCCTCTGTACATAGACCACGAAGAGCCATCGACAAGAGGCATCGACGGAGGTCGCAACATCAGCATAGAGTATCACTCCAAGGTTGACAACTGCAATGTGAAGATTGGTAAGTATTCTTCGTTTCAGCCAAATGACGTCATGCACAAATGCCTCCCCCAAGGATTTTCACAACGAATGGTCCTGCGCTGGCTGCATCCAGGTACCTACCGCGACCTTCACCAGATCGTCGCTTCATCTAGTGGGAGGCCCACACTTGTCTTCCTGTCCGTGGTCGCTACTGGTACGGATTATTATATCATTTCAGCGGGCCTAGACAAGTGACACTTTTTGATCGCTTCGAAATACATGCCGGAACGAAGGTCTTCCCAAACTCACTGCGCACACTCACTGCGGGCGCCCCTCGCACAGTCGCGACAGCAACATAATTACGCGCGAGCGATAGGGATGGGTAGCTTGGGGTCATTGGACGGGATTCTACGTGCTCACGGACCAGGCTTTAGAACTGTCAAGTCTAGGGGGGTAGGTCAGTCAGATTAGAATTACTTACTTATTTGTGTCGCGGCGGTGTGCCCCAGTCTAGTGGTTTGCGTACCTACTTGTATTCTAGAGGAGGTCGCGGGTTCGATCTCCACACAATACCTACAAACATTTGTGTGCATGAATATTGAACATGCTATTTGTATTAATCTGGGTGTTTTCTATGTATAAATCAGACAATACATTTTTATTGCATACTGGCACTTACTAGGATTAATTTGATTTTCTGTTGTCTGTTATCTGTACACAAAGGTTCTATATCCGCATAGATTATTGTAATTCTAATCTTTTATCTATTAGGTACGGGACTATTCCCACCTCTCGTTCCCACCACTGCAACTCCTGTGTAGCCAGGATCTACAGCTTGACCGCCACAAAAACCCAACCAATGAAGGTCAAGTTTGTCCCGGGGGAAAGTTAAACTGTCATTGGACCCGCAACGAAATTAATCAGAAGAACATAGGAGGAGTTCGAAATTAAGGTTCGACTTCCCTCCATTGCAAAGCGGATGACAGGTGACAAACAAAGGTTTAAAACCTTTAAGAAAAAGATTATGCACCACGGACAATAAATTAAATTAAGGGGGCCTATCTTATGAGTAATTAGCAACTATCTGCCAATATATACCATATATTTTTCACAAAATCGCTTAAAAGCACGGAAATTTTTCCTTGTCGCGACAAGATCGGTGTAATAAATTGCGGAAACAGATGTATGTTGTATTGTATATTATCTATTAGGTACTAAGCTTTCTATGACACACATATGTATTAGTAATATTGGTATATCTTTAATTAACCGTATTTTTTGGCTAGTTGAGACTATTAACCGATAAGATAACTTTTAATTCGCACAAATTGACACACATTCGTATCATGATTCGGACTTTGCACCTGTTGATTTTGTTTGTATGTGACCTACTGGTTGTTTTCTATTTATAAACTTTCCAATTAATATTTATATCAGTTATCTGATACCCATACAAACTGCGCAGTGTAAAAATGTCCCAGTAACAATAATAACCGACTGGTTCACTGTGGCTCAGTGGTTATAGCAGCCAGAAACCGAAAGGTCGTAGGTTCGATTATCTCCTGAGGCAATCGATTTTTTTAAGTTTACAAAAATTTAGTTTGAGATGTAACTCTTTACCTTTTAGTTAAATCATTGATTTTCAACTTCATGACAAAAATAAAGCTACAAAACCTTAGTTATTTAATTTTCTAGCGTTAAGGGTTCACCCAGTGTCTAATGCCCGTTTTCACCATCAATCCCTAATTTTTAAGTGACCCCTATGGCCTATGGTAACAAATAACAGGAATTTTGTTTTCATAGGGGTCACTTTAAAATTAGGGATTGATGGTGAAAACGGGCATAAGTAGCTCAGATGAAAGAGCAGTCGCCCGGCAAGCGAAAGGACGTGGGTTCGATTCCCGCCTTAGGCAGTTCAATTTTTTCAAATTATTACAAAACCTTTTCAGGGATATGGCATATCCTCCCGAGGAGCGTTTACGAGCGTTTAAAAGGAAGCTTCGAGTGCGGCGGTGATAAGGAAGACCTCAACAAGCTGCTTGACGAAGAACTGGCCACTTCCAAGATGCCCATCATGATATACTGCCATGGTGAGCCCTCATGACGAATGCCAACTCCACACATTTGGTATATTGGCTCCAAGTTATTATTTTGGATGCAATAGATGAATAGACCAATGTCTTGGTCAGATATTGGACATAAATGTTACATTGCGTCCAACAGCCATTTTTTGTACACGATACTCCCTTCTCTCTAATTTTGCCAAAAGGTATTGGAGTCAAAATGTGTCCGCATACCTTGTTGGATACAATAATTTGCCATTAAATTGGTGGCCTTTGGACCCAACTCGTGCCTATATGTGTGACGCCGGCATTATGCTATAAGCGTTCGTGATAATACTCGAGATAATAATCTTTAAACTTTTTCCTTTTTTTACACAGTCTATAGGATTGTGTCTTTTGAGCATTTTTTGTGTTTATTAATTGTGCAACGTAAATAAAATTATCGTACCTAACTCATAAATGTACGCTACTTATAGGTTAGAGTCTAGACACTGTTTTTTTATTTACCTACTTGTATTTTGTTATGTAACTGTAACCTGTATGTGTACTTATTGAATAAAATAAAATAAAAATTTGTCAATTGCGGAAGATGGCAGAGTTTTTAACGTTATTTAATAATTAAAAAGGGTTCAGCCGTATATTATACAGCTTTTTGTCGTTAAAATCTTTTGAACTCCTCCCCCTATTAAAAACACTGTTAATTATTTAACTGTGGAAACTTTGCGATTTCTGTCCTATTTTTTGTGTGATTATTTGTCTGTGTATCAAAATTGTTTGTTTCCCTAATATGAATAAATAAAATAAAATAAATTATTGTCAAAAGCATAAATAATAATAATAAGTCTTCATAATAATTAATAATTATCATCAACATAAATTATAATTTTACTAATTTCATCCTTTTTGTGTATTTCAGGCAATTCCAACTCCCGCGCAGCGACGCACAGGATACAGCTGTATAGGTTCTTTCAGCAGATGGACTTTCACACAATCGCATTCGATTATAGAGGTGAGAGATAACATAATAATATTTAATAGTCTCTGTCTAGTCCTGCGAGCATGCTGGGGTTATAAAAATAATCCTATTTAATAATTTGTTTTTAAATGTTATTATCAAATCGATAGCCTGTAGCTTTTAGACACACTTCCGTGAAATCCTTTAATGAATATCTTATGACATTGATATTAAGAAAATTTTATTTACCAGAAAAATATCACCCATTTTCAATTATACAACCTCTTCAAATAAACACTCGACATTGGCAGAAATAAACCTCCCAGGGAAGATATTTGGTTGCTACTAATTAAATGGGCAAAATACATACATAAATCAAATCAAAATCGTGTTTTCTTTAAATAAGTTTATCACAAAGGGAGTGTTGGTAGTAGAACTAGTAGAGTACTTATTATTATTCTGTGGTAGTAGGCGCCCTTTCGTACACCATCCCCCATATTTTTTTAAAGATGATTAGTAATTCGTTATTGCACAAATTACTAATACTCCCGTTAGCCCCTCGTACTAAGCTAAATATGCTTGTGTCACGAGTGAGCTCACCACAATAGTCGAGCGGCGGCGGGGACCGAACCCGCGTTCCCCGGATCACGAGTCGGCCAGTCCGACCCCTTCACCGTTCGGCTATCTATCGTGGCTTCAATGTGTGTCAAAACATTTATTTCTCTATTTTTCCACTTCCCAAGGATACGGAGACTCAACGAACCTGAACCCCTCAGAAGATGGCGTGGTGGAAGACTCTTTGGTAGTGTACGAGTGGCTTCACAACACTTTGGAAAAGGCCAAGGACAAACCCGCTATATTTGTTTGGGGACATTCCTTAGGTGAGTTTACTTACACTTTGATTTACTTGCTAGCTATTGCCTGCGGCTTCGCGTGAAATTCAGTATGTCACAGATCGTTATAAATTATAACCTTAGGCCCACTAGGGTTATCTTAGCACATAAATTCGAATAAATGTTTAGAAAACTCATTCAGATTGAATGAAATTGACGTAATGAAATCTGATTGGTTATTTAAAACATTTCTTCGTTCCGCTCCGCCTTGATGGATCCGGGCGTCAGTTCAGTGCTAAGATAATAATATAACGATATCTGTGACATACTGAATTTAATACAGTTAACCCTAGTCCTACTAATATTATAAATGCGAAAGTTTGGATGTCTGGATGTTTGTTACTCTTTCACGCAAAAACTACTGATCGGATTTTGATGAAACTTTACAGTATTATTGTTTATGACCCAGAATTACACATAGGCTATAATTTATGACGATATGTAACAAACTAAATTTCAGGCGGGTGAAGCCGCGGGTAAAAGCTGGTGGGAATATAATTCCCACCATTAGGGGATGGGTTCAAGGTCTTGTCGTCGGTATAAAAGCATCTTTATATGCCCACTAAGGGGATACGCTGCTCCCAAACCAGCTGTAATTCTCAAATTCGAATCCCACCTGCGACAGATATTTATTACGACTATTCACATTTCAGGCACAATTTCCCACCAAATAATCCTATTTTTCATATTCCAGGCACAGGCATATCGTCTCACCTGCTAGGCAACTTAGACGAACTGTCTGTTAAAGTCCTGGACCGGGCAAAGCCTCTCCCGATGCCCAAAGGACTGATCCTGGAGTCGCCCTTCAACAACTTGGCTGAGGAGGTCGCCGAGATCCCTATATCAAAGGTAAGGGTTATTTTAACTATCGATCCCCTCCGACTTCTGGATGGATCCCCTCTGGCTTCTAGATGGATCCCCTCTGGCTTCTAGATGGATCTCCTCTGGCTTCTAGATGGACCCCCTCTGGCTTCTGGGCTGAAGACCATGGTAGATCCCATATAGTTTCTGGGCTAAGGGGTATTTTGGATCCCCTCGGGTCGTCCGCTAATGGGCTATGTAAGGCCCCTAAGTGGGAAGAGTTGTCCCACCTGCTAGGCAACTTAGACGAACTGTCAGTGAAGGTCCTGGACCGCGCCAAGCCTCTCCCGATGCCCAAAGGATTGATCCTGGAGTCGCCCTTCAACAACTTGGCTGAGGAGGTCGCCGAGATCCCTATATCAAAGGTAATGGTTACTTTAACTATCGATCCCCTCTGGCTTTTAGATGGATCTCCTCTGGCTTCTAGATGGACCCCCTCTGGCTTCTAGATGGATCCCCTCCAGCTTCTGAATGGATCCCCTTTGGCTTCTAGATTGATATCCTGTATATTCGGGCTTAAGAGAAATGTTGGATCCCTTTTAGCTTCTCGGCCGAGGGCCATGGTAGATCCCCTCCGACTTCTGGGCTGAAGACCATGGTAGATCCCATATAGTTTCTGGGCTAAGGGGTACTTTGGATCCCCTCGGTTCGTCTGATACCATTCGTAAGGCCCCTAAGGGGGAAGAGTTGTCCCACCTGCTAGGCCACTTAGACGAACTGTCTGTGAAGGTCCTGGACCGGGCCAAGCCTCTCCCAATGCCCAAAGGACTGATCCTGGAGTCGCCCTTTAACAATTTGGCTGAGGAAGTCGCTGAGATTCCGATATCAAAGGTAAGGGGTCTCTTTTTTAAACTATACATCAGATTCGGTTTCTGGATGGATCCCCTCTGGCTTCTGGATGGATCCCCTCCGGCTTCTAGATTGATCCCCTCTAGATTCTAGTTTGAGAGGAATGGCGGATCCCCTCTGGCTTCTAGATTGATCCCCTCTAGATTCTAGGTTGAGAGGAATGGTGGCCCCCTCTGGCTTCTAGATTGTCAAAGTCAANCTGTTTTTACGTTAGGCAAAGATAATTTTATACATTTTGTTTTCTTTGCATTGAGTTGTAAATTATTTGTAGTGAACCAACTTAAAACTCTTGTTAGTGCATTATTTACATCGTCAAAGTTATTTTTACTTCTATCGATATTAAAAATCAAAGATGTGTCATCAGCAAATAATACGATTTCACAAGAGTCCTTAACAAAATATGGTAGATCATTAATGTATTAATGATTGATCCTCTCTGACTTCTAGATGGATCCCCTCTAGCTACTACATTGATCCCGATAGATTCTAGGTTGAGAGGAAAGAAGTTCCCCCTCAGCTCCTCGTCTGAGGGCCATGGTAGATCCCCACCGGCTTCATCCCCTCTGGCTTCTGGGCTAAGGGGTACTTTGGATCCTCTCTAGTCGTCCGCTAATGGGCTTCGTAAGGCCCCTAAGGGGGGAGAGTGGTCCCACCTGCTTGGCAACTCAAGCCTCTCCCAATACCCAAGGGTCTTATTCTGGAATCGCCCTTCAACAACTTGGCTGAGGAGGTCGCCGAGATCCTTATATCGAAGGTTATATCCTTATAAGGAACTTTTTTGAAGAAACTATAGATCATTGGGTTTTTGCATGGATCCCCTCCGACTTCTGGATGGATCCCCTCCGACTTCTGGGTGGAACCCCTCTGCCTTCTAGATTGATCCCCTCTAGATTCTGGGTTGAGAGGAATGGTAGCAGCCTGTGTCCAGCGCCTTCCTGCTACCTTTATGATGTCGTCGGTCCACCTTGTGAGTGGACGTCCTAAATTGCGTTTTCCGACACGCGGCCTGTACTCCAGAACCTTGCTGCCCCATCGGCCGTCAGTTCTGCGTACTATGTGCCCTGCCCATTGCCACTTCAGCTTGCTAATAGAGATATTTGGGGCCATTCATTTATTACGTAAGACTATTTTCGCAAGTTTTTAACCCCCTCCGTCTCTACTATAAGAAAAAATAAGAATAGGCCGACCCCCTACCCCCTGTTTAATATTTATTACGTAAGAATCTAAAGGAAAAAATGAAATAGGTACACGTTTGACGACTAGTACACAAGCAGGGAATTCCCGAGAGACGCAGTGCGGGTAGCGCGCGTCCTTTGCCATGGAAATGTCAAAGTCAAAAGTCAAAGTCAAAATTTCTTTATTTGTTTAGACTAATAAATAGTTCTTACAAATCGTCATTTTGCTCTTAAGGAGCCTCTACATGTCTCATAATCTTTTTTACCCTACCAGCGCTTCGAGACCAACATTTGGCAAGTGCTGAGAAGAAGCGCCGCAACAAACTCAGTCACCACTGTCTGCCGGTTAATATAAATGAAAATCATTTGCCTATTACGCATCTCACATCTCACCTCTGACCCCCTTGTAAGAAAAAATAAGACATGGTCGACTCCCTCCCCCCCTAAATGATCTTACATAATAAATGAATGGCTTCTTTTATTGCAAATACATTTTGTTTTTCATCAGCTTGTAACATGGCTGCCGTATTTCGACGCGGCGTTCGTGAAACCATTCCGAGCGGCGCCCGAGCATTCGTTCCGTTCGGAGGAGCATTTGGCGCGCGTTCCTGCCTTGCCGATACTGATACTGCACGCAAAGGATGACGTCATCGTGCCTTTTGTGGTGGGGGTCAGGGTAAGTAATTATATTTTGACTAGCAGCCGCCCGCGACTTCGTACGCGTGGATTTTATCCATGAGTTTTACCGTTTTACCCCCTTAGGGGTTGACTTTTGCAAATACCGTCTTAGTGAGCACCTACGTTCTAAAAAGAACCCCCATGCAAGATTTGAAACTGTTAGTCAGTGACCTTTCGCTTGTATAGTTTATTTATTTATATTCCTATAGTCTGGTCGGGGAGCACGTAGAATTTTGTCCAATGACCCCAAGCTACCCATCCTTATCGCTCGCGCGTAATTATATTGCTGTCGCGACTGTGCGACGGGCGCCCGCAGTGAGTGTGCGAGCGCGACAGCAACATAATTACGCGCGACCGATAAGGATGGGTAGCTTGGGGTCATTGGACAAAATTCTACGTGCTCGGAGACCGGGCTTTAGTTAAAAAACCATTTGCTATATTATAAACTGGATATACTCGTAATGCATGCCAAATATTTTGATTTAATGATGAAAGAATTTCTCTATTCCGAAGGAATATCTAACTTTATGTCCCAAACCCAATCTATAAAAACCGGCCAAGTGCGAGTCGGACTCGCGCACCGAGGGTTCCGTACCATTTATTTATGAAATTAAAATTATTATTTTTTATTTAAGTTATTAGTATGAAAGATTACGCGGTAATAAACGGTTTACGATTTACGAGGTATTAAAAAAAAACTACTTTTTAGATCTCGTTCAAAACAATTTTCGTTGGTAGTTTTTATAGTAATGTACATCATATGTTTTTTTTAGATTTTTCATTTTCTTATTTTAGAAGNAGCGGTTTACGATTTACGAGGTATTAAAAAAAAACTACTTTTTAGATCTCGTTCAAAACAATTTTCGTTGGTAGTTTTTATAGTAATGTACATCATATGTTTTTTTTAGATTTTTCATTTTCTTATTTTAGAAGTTAGAGGGGGGGGGGGGGGCAACTTTTTTCCACTTTGGAAGCGTCTGTCACGCAAACTATTCGGCTTAGAAAAAAAATGTTTTTGAAGACCTATCCATAAATATCCCACACGTATGTGTTTGATGAAAAAAAATTTTTTGAGTTTCAGTTCTAAGTATGGGGAGTCCCCAATATTTATTATTATTATTTTATTTTTGCATCAAAATCTTAATGCGGTTCACCGAATACATCTACCTACCAAGTTTCAACAGTATAGCTCTTATACACTCGCGAGCAAAAGTATGGAATCACTTACATGAAGTTGTTTCCACGCGATCTTGTGTACTAACGAATTTGTTAGGAACAAAAAAAGTGGCACCATTTTAAAGATTAAACTTTTATCTTTAAATTGATACCAAATTCATTTAAATCACACCAGTATTTAAAAAGATATCCCGGCTGATGTGAAGAAGTAACGAAAAAGACATGTATGAACTGTTTGATACGTCGCGAGTTGCGGCCTATTACCCCCTATAAAAGCACGCGTTTTCGGATTTTTGCTTTCACACGTTGATTCATACACATCTCCGCTTCTTTTTACACTTTACCTGGGATTCTACACCTTCAGAAGCAGCACGAATCGTTGCACTATTGCAAGAAGGGCTCAGCCAGCGGGCTGTCGCACGTCAGCGCCACATAAGCCAGTCCTGGGTTTCAAAAGTTTTAAGACGCTTTAGGGAGACTAGTGGCTTTATCCCGAGACCAAGTTCTGAACAGCGCCGGCGCACATCGCAGAGGGAAGACCGTTTTTTCATGTCAACCTCTCTATGAAATCGTCATTTGACTGGAATCGATGTCCAGTAAGAGCTCAGAAATGTTCGTAGGATAGCTGTTAGCGAGTAGACAGTTTGTATAAGACATAAGCAATAGAATTTAACTCCAAAAAGGCCTGCCACAGGCTCGAAACTGACGGCAGGTCACCGATAAGCACCCTTTCAATTTGCTCGTACACATCTCGATGTGTATCGATCAAAATAAATTTTATAAAATCCGATTTGTATGAAAAATAAATTAATTAAAATGAAGATATCAATTTTCTGACTTCACCATACCATTTATATGACCATGTTAACATGGGCTAGTCTCGGCTCATATACCCATTTACCTAACACCCTGTATATTATTTTCCAGCTGTTCAAATCGATCGTGGCGTCTCGCTCGCTAGGCGGCGCCACCGTCAAGCTGCACGCGTACGACAAGTCGCAAGGGCTGGGACATAAGTGGATCTGCCACGCGGAAGACCTGCCTGAGGTGGTCGGGTGAGTGGAAGATCCATCATCATCTTCATCTTCATCTTCATCATCTTCATCATCATCACCATCATCATCATCATTTCATTTCACAGGTCATTTAGTCACCATTGCCAAAACATTTCATCATCATCAGTTTATTTAGTCTACTGCAGGAGTACAACAAAGTCAAATTCATCATCATTGTCATAAAAAAGTCATTTAGTCTCCAATGCTGGAGCCCAACAATGCCCAATTCCATCATCATTATCAGGAACACGACCCTCTATACAGGGTGTCCTAAAATTAGCACGTCACACTAACACTGGAGGTAGCTGAGTCTAAGGCCTCAGCCTCGAGTTTAGCGGGCAGCGGGGCGGGAGCGGCGGCGGCGCGGGAGCGGGGCGGGCAACGCAGACCCGTTCTCGAAACCAGCGGGCAGCTCGCGCGGCGCTTTAGCGGCGAAGTGTTGTGTTCGGGGTTGTGTTGTCGAGATATTTGTTTTTATTCGCGAACGAAATGTCTGAACAACAGCGACAATTTTATTTCGATTCAAATTTATTCCTAACGCTCGATTTATTGTGGGCAAAAGAAGGAGTGCGCTGCCCGCTCGTTGCCCGCTCCCGCGCCGCTGTTTTCGAGAACCGGTCTATTTGATTTTACGCATAAGATCCTGCCGCTCCCGCGCCGCCGCCGCTCCCGCCCCGCTGCCCGCTAAACTCGAGGCTGAGGCCTAAGACGCATCGAACAAGCTTAATATGTCCATAGAAAAGTTTAATAAGTTTTAAGATATGACCAATTTTATTTATTAATTTCCATAAAAAGTTTGATGAGTTTTGAAAATATATGACTTATATTAGTTATTATTAAAAATGGACTTAATAGACTAGTTAGATGCGTCTTAAGCTCTTTTACTTCTGGTGTCAGTGTGACGTGCAAATTTTGGGACACATTTGGGACAATTTTGTTATATATGTTACGGCTAAAGATAGGTGTGAACATAAACTTAAGATTAGCCGGCTAAACTTAAGTTTATCTTCGACGAGGTGTTAATGTTAGTTTCTTCTATCTTTAGCCGGCTAAACTTAAGTGTAACCGCAGGCCCCTGGCTAAAAATGTAGAAGGAAATGGAAAAGGAAACAATGTAATAATGTTTACTATTTTGACACGAAAACTTTATTAACACGTTCCGACGCTGTACTCCAGTCCACTATGACACTAACAATCTTCATAATGTTTCATACACCTATACCCGTACTGTTGTTCACAATATTTTGCAACAACAAGTGTGCTCTCTATGAAACTCTATGTAAAATCGACGGTTGTTGCCGTAGTGATTTTTAGATTGATTTTCGTAAAAACGGCGAGACCCGAACTGCCATAATATGAATGAATTCCACCTTTACTGTATATGCCGTTACCGCGGCGGAACGTGTTAAAAAATAATCACTTTCATTACATATACTTTTATGTACCTATGTACATTGTACGTATTCAAAATTACAATTATTACAATAACAAAATATTAATTACTTAAAACAATATCTACCTAATCATTAAAATAAAATAATAAGGAACCATTTGGTCATTACAATTGAATCTTCTGTAGGTATTTAAAATTACAAAATAAACTGCGCGCGCGTTCTCTCCCCACCGCCCCCTCAAGCCCTCCGCCGGCCTGGCGCGCCCATCGAATACATTTTTAGCCGTTTCGTTTTGGCTAATGTGCACATTAGCCGGCTAAAGATGGAATATCACGACGCAAACTAACATGTTATCGAACTTTAGCTGCTTCTCGAAGATAAACTTAAGTTTAGCCGGCTAATCTTAAGTTTATGTTCACAACTATCTTTAGCCGTAACATGTATATGTAGTGAATTTGGCCCACACTACTTCTGCACACAACCTCTCCCACTCAAAGTAGCACAAACCTTTCTAATTTCATCGCAAGCAATGGTAGGATTAAAGTAACACTAGGACGTGTAAAAGAGATTTTTAAAAGGCTACTTACAAAATAAATGAAATCATCTGCAATATCCTACTTCCTACTAATATTATAACGGCGAAAGTTTGGATATCTGGATGTCTGTTACTCTTTCACGCAAAAACTACTGACCGGATTTTGATGAAACTACAGCATTGTTGTTTATAACCCAGAATAACATATAGGCTGTAATTTATGACGATATGTGACTAAATTTCACGCAGGTGAAGCCGCGGGCAAAAGCCCACAATATTTTAACAATAGAAAACTTTGTTTTGTTGCAGAGAGTTCGTGAAAAATCACCAATGAAACGGCACACTCCGACAGCTTTTAGACGCTCATTGTAATTTAGGATTATTATTGTCACAATACATTTTCAAGGCTATAAGTATAACTTTGTGATATACACAAGTCTGCTAATTTATATTAATATTTAATAACTATTTATGGATAATTATAATGCTGTAAACAAAAATACTCATCGTGGGGATTTTGAACGTAGTACATAGGACGTAAATTTTAGGCACATTTTTGTTGTTTTATGCCAGTTTTCACCATCAATCCTTAAGCGTTCCCTAACTAAGTATCACTTTAGTTAAGATTTTCGTAGACGATTTTCATAGGGGTCACTTAAAAATTAGGGATTTATGGTGAAAACGGGCATTAGTCTCTCTCAACTCATCACAGGTAAAGGTATGTTCACATATTTTAGAGTGCATTAGTGCGACTGACTTATTGTAAATTATTTAATTTTATGTTTTTGAAATAAATTGTATACAACCGTAAAGATTGAGTTGACTGGAGAATTCTTGAGGAATTATAAATTTTATTATTTTGGGAGATCTCATGACATTTTATTGATTTTTTTTATTAATATTTTATTTCCATAAATTCTCTGGTCTTACGATAGATATGGGTAAATCAGAAAATGTCTTGCATTAAACGCTAAAGTGAAATGTTCTTTTAGAGAAATTATGATTAACTGTCAAATACATAATTTATCACCCGGGTTTACCCGTGTCTACCAATATGTTGGTATGTGGTTTAATGCGACATTTTGTATGAGACAGGTTTTTTGTATGAATGAGTCCCATACAAATGACGCACTTGTTTTTGTTTAACGGTGTTTTTATTTTGTTTAAGTGTACTTATCGGGTACTCTTGTGATAATGTTATTATTGTTTTCTATTTATTTGTAATTTATTAAGATGAATAAATGACTTTTATACGACTGTACGTTTTTAATTCGTTTCTGGTTTTATTTGTTTGTATTCAGGGAATTCATATCAAAACATAAAGGGATATCATTACAATATTTTTAATAATTATATTATACGCCCAGTTGCTGGAAGAATAAATATTTAAGATTCAATTAGGCAACTTGGCCCGTGTACCAAGCCAAAAGTGGGCCAAGTCGCTGGAACACTCGTGTTATCTGTGGTTTTACTAAAAATAAATTCTCATTGTGACAACCTCCATGCTCATTGAAATATCTATGGAAAGTTATCTATGACTGACCGTTGGATTTGTATAATATTTCAGTCTCCTTGGTGGTTGTAAAAAATGTTTTTGGCAATTCCTTGTCAAATCTTAGTGAAATAAACACAAATAATGTTTTGAAAATGCAAAAAGAATAAAATAATTATGTTAAAAAATAAAAACAAATAGTAAAATGAAATTAAAAAGTGATTTTAGACAGTGTAAAATAATTCCTATCCACGATGGTGATAGGGTAAGTAGTAGATAATTACGGTTATGTTTCAACATAATTTACTAAAAGATTCTGGGTTTGTCTACCGAGTTGTGCTTAATGTTTCAATAAATACAGGACAATATTGATGGCTGGAGCCTCCGTAACGGCCAGCTTGTTGGTGGTGCAAGTGGCTGTTATACCTTTGTTATTCAAATATAGCAAGGCGGTTCAGAGGAAAATGGTCTTTTCCAACTGCAGTAAGTAAAATTACATTACCTAAATCAATTTTAAGTAAAAAAAATCCTCTAATATGTTCTTTCAAGTCTGAAAAACAGTACTATCACCGCAACCACGAAAGTAATGTATAGCGCCTGATAAAATTCGATAGCCACATGTTACAGAAATGAGTTTATGCTGTGAAGCTTATAAACGAAAACTTTTTCTGTAGCAACATGTTACAAAACAGAATTTATGCTATGAAGCTTAATAAAAATGTCTTTTTAATGATTATTAACAATATTGTGAAATACTAATGCTTTTGTATTTTAGTAAACTATCCAAGAAATCTCGACTATGACAATCCTTCGAGCTGCAACGTAGTCGGCGGTAGAAACTTTAAGATAGAGTTTGAGTCGACTGTTGATGACTGTCCTATAAAATTGGGTAAGAATGAGACAATCTTCGTAACAATACCACACATTGTTTTGTTTTACGTTAGTGTGGTTACAATTTGTCAAAGTTTAGTGGCCCTACATCTACTGTTGCTTTTTTACATACTTACTTGATGGTATATGACTAAAATTTTTAGTAGCTACCTACTAACAGTTTATCTTCAAACTTAAGTAAAAACTCTTATGTTCCCAGGGGTATGGCATATCGTCCCGTGCTCCATGTTTCGGGACGTGTTCGTGATCCGAGACTACACGCGGGTAGATGAACGTCTACACGAAGAGCTCAAGAGGACAAGGAACACTGTGGTGCTGTATTGTCATGGTAAACACTGAATTAACGAAATCTTCCTTCATCATAAATCAGGTGGCAGTGGCGGCGTAGCTTGGGTTGGCACCCGGGGAGATAGATAGAGAGAATACCCCATCATAATTCCATAACGTAAGTTGGGTATACATGTCATAGTCAAAGGTCGATATGCAGTCTCTTCGCGGAATGACTGGTCTATCCTAGGTTTGACCAAAACCTTCGGGCCAACCCCGAAGTGAATTATTATTTCGGCCTTTGACTAAGTCAAACCTAGAAGTGCCTAAACTGTTCAGTTAAACGTCGGAACTAAAATAATCTGTTTCGGGCTTTGCCTAGTCAATCCTAGAAACGACTGGCAGACTTGGTCAAAAGTAGACGCAGCGTTACAGAGGCCGGCAACAGTTATAGCTGAAAACCGACCAAGTTCGAATCGGATTCACGTACGAAGGGTTCCGTACTACTCTTTTATTGTTATAATTATGGCGAATGGGGATGATTTTTAAACTTATTTTTATTCATTTTTAAAGTGACTATAAAACTAAATATTTTGGGAAAGGCATGAGATACAGCCTGGTGACAGACAAACAGCAAAGTCATAGTAATAGGGTTCCGTTTTTACCCTTAATCCTTTAAGGTACAGAACCCTAAAAATAATAATTTCAAGATCGGTTTAGAAACACTGATAAACTACCGCAGTAAACAAGTTTAGTTATTCGTACTCGTACCTTCACCTAAAGAGAGAACCGGTCGGTAAAGTCTATGTAATAAGTTCAATATCAAAATGAAGTGTAGTTTAGTTTAAAGTCTTAATTGAGGTTTGACTAGTCAAACCCCGATTTCATTAAATTCAGTTTCGACGTTTGACTGACCAAATTAGTCTCTCTTAGGTTTGACTAACATTCTTTAGTTAAAGGCCGAAATGTTTGGGCTTTGACTAAGACTTCTAGTCAGACCTGAGGATTGACTAGTCAAACCTAGGAGCGCCTGAGCTTCGAGGTTTGACTATAACATACATATAAAGCCCCTTACCGAATTCAGAATTCGTTGATTTCAGGAAATTCCAACCACAGAGCGTCACCGCACCGGCTGCAAATGTACAAAGTGTTTCAAGAGCTGAATTTTCACGTCATCACCTTTGATTATAGAGGTAAGTCTTGTAATAATAAATTGATTACGGGCAAGATTATATTTAACACCGTTTGAATGAAAGACAGCCTCGAAGGAGAATTCCGGATAGACCGTCCTTTTACACGTACCGCATTCGTAACTAAAATTTTATTGCTACATTCTAGAACCAAAGCCAATGAGACCTATATGGTTTTTATACATAACTAGCTTTGCCCGCGGCTTCACCCGCGTGAAATTTAGTTTGGCACAGATCGTCATAAATTATAGCCTATATGTTATTCTGGGTTATAAAGAATAATACTGTAAAGTTTCATCAAAATCCGTTCTAGCTTTGCCCGCGGCTTCACCCGCGTGAAATTTAGTTTGTCACAGATCGTCATAAATTATAGCCTATATGTTATTCTGGGTTATAAAGAATAATACTGTAAAGTTTCATCAAAACATAACTAGCTTTGCCCGCGGCTTCACCCGCGTGAAATTTAGTTTGTCACAGATCGTCATAAATTATAGCCTATNATATGTTATTCTGGGTTATAAAGAATAATACTGTAAAGTTTCATCAAAATCCGTTCTATTGTTTTTGCGTGAAAGAGTAACAAACATCCATCCAGACATCCAAACTCAGTAGGCACCACTGACGATTGAAATGACCCTACTCTACGGTGGCGCCACTGTCTTCGTACTAGCAAGTGACAGTGATCTAAACGATCGACCTCTCATTATTACGTCACAGCAATATGAAGCAATATAGGGTGTTTTCATCAGCTGCCTTTTTCCCTTCTGCCTCTGAAAAACATTCTTCTCACAATGATTGTATATCAAACCTGTATACTTGCAGGTTATGGGGACTCCACACGCGTCCGCCCTACAGAGCGCGGCGTGGTTGAAGACGCCCTGCAAGTATACGCTTGGCTCCTGGATTCGCTCACCACTGTCAACAGGCCGAAGGTGCTGCTATGGGGACATTCTTTGGGTATGGACCAGCTGGTTGTAGTAAAGTTAATAATATAAGTTAGTGCTTGAACATTGACTTCGTTCGTTCGTTTCAGCCGAAAGACGTCCACTGCTGGACAAAGGCCTCCCCCAAGGATTTCCACAAAGACCGGTCCTGCGCCGCTCGCATCCAGGCACCTCCCGCGACCTTCACCAGATCGTCGGTCCACCTAAAAAGCGATGGAGCGTGCTATGCTCGGAGTTTCCCTGCGTGATCGAATCAGAAATGAGGAGATCCGTAGGAGAACCAGAGTGAATGACATAGCCCGCAGAATCGCTAAAATCAAGTGGCAGTGGGCGGGGCACATAGCTCGAAGAGCTGATGGCCGCTGGGGCAGGAAAGTTCTTGAGTGGCGACCACGAGCCGGAAGACGTAGCGTGGAACATTGACTTACTTACAGCTAATCTGGGCTAGTGACCGTCCACCAGCAAGGTGGACAAAATACCTCATAAAGGCAACAGGAAGGCGCTGGATGCAGGCCGTTACCAACCGGTCATTATGGAAATCATTGGGGAGGCCTATGTTCAGCAGTGGACGTCCAGTGGCTGAAATGATATTATGAAGAATGAGCTTTTGCAAAGACGAAATCCGAACGTTTCCTAGAAGATTCTCGCGGAAGACGATCGGTGTTGATTGATCCCTTTCTAAGTTGCTAATAGGGATGATGAATGACTGGGTAATGAAATCGAAATTCTATTTAGTCCGTCAGATAAGTAGTTAATAAAAAAAAATTGGACACATTTTTGAATTTTTTTCATAATCGAATATTTACAGTATTATTATTGAGTTGAAATGTCGCGTGATGTCACTTTTGAGTAAAAATTCTACTCAAGTGTGACGTAACGCGCCAATCCAACTCGATGTAGCACTGTTATTATATTATGTGAAAGAAAACAAAAAATATGAGTCTAATATTTTCTAATTAAGTATCTATCTGACGGACAAATAATTGAAATTTTGTCATCTAACCTATTCCCGTTTTCATCATCAATCCCTGATTTTTAAGTGACCCCTATGAAAACAAAATTCTTTTTATGTTACTAAGATGGTGAAAATGGGCATACGTCCGCTATAAGCTTTACTCGTGTGCCCACAGGAACAGCGGTGGTTTCCAACATGGCGGCTCACCTGCCCGAGCTGTGCAAATGTGCGGGCAAACGCCTGCCGCCGCCAGATGCCCTCATTTTGGAGGCGCCCTTCAACAACCTCACTGAGGAAATCGAGAGACATCCCTTCTCTAAGGTATGTTCGTTTTACCAGGCCTGTTCATCTCCGCGAGTTTACATCGAAAACAAAACACGCACGATGGCCCACCTACAGGATACTATTCGACAAGGCCTCACATACGAGCGAACATTGACTCACGCACGCGTATTCTTGTGTATGATAAAAGAAAATAAAGAAAATGGTGTACTAAATACTGTGCAGTATTTAACTGCCTAAATAATAATAAAAACACAGAATGTAATTTTTTAAGTTGCCTCAAGACACTGAGAGGTAAATAAGTAGTTAATATTATTCATGATAATTCATGCGAAATCATGTATTTCCTCCGTCATTTTCCGCAGTTTGGCACCTCACGTCACATCATTTTACCGAAGTCAGCCCTATAGCTTCGGCGCAGTGCCGATCACTGACGTTTGTCAACAAAATGGTGCTTGACTCTTGAGACATGCTAAATTACACCTTAATGTTAATGACATTGAGCATACATTTTTTTAAATACCTTCGCGAAGTAAAACTTCTGTACGTAGTACTTATTATTATTCTGTGGTTTCAGCCAAATGGACGTCCACCGGACAAGGCCTCCCATAAGGCCTTCCAAAACGAGTCATGCGCTGCCCACGTCCAGTGGTCCAATTCACGGCTTATTCCACTATTCCCCGTTGTCAATCCCCGTCAACTAAACTAAAAGTCAAAGTCAAAATTTCTTTATTTGTTTAGACTAATAAATAGTTCTTACAAATCGTCATTTTGCTCTTAAGGAGCCTCTAGGTACATGTCTCATAATCTTTTTAACTCAGCGATTTGTTGTCGTTGAAGTTTTATTACGTGAATAAGGCTACAGTACAGGTACTCCCCGTGACCTTCACCAGATAGTCGGTATTTTCTTAGGTATAAATCGTTTCATCTACGAAGACGCGCCCCACCACTTTTTGGTCGAGGGAAGCGCGGGGTGCGGGAAGTATTAGATATCTATTAAAGGGTTAAAAAATAAAATAAAACCAAAGTCGATCCTTTAAAAATATTTATTTACATGTCTTACAATTTTGTAATGAAATTTGTACTCACATTTTGTTTGGAAGAAGCAATTATAACAAAAAAAAAACCTTGTAAAATATCCTACAAATATCCTTTTCTATCTAAATTAAAATTTTATTCTTAGGCTGGGTTGCACCATCTTACTTTAATTTTAACAAATGTCAAAAGTCTGTCAAACTCCTTAATATAGTAAAATTCTGTATTTAGACTATATTTAAAAAAGGAATAATACACGTTATTGTACAAAAATAATAGGGATGTTTCCTGGGTAAAAAAGCAAGAGTTTTAATTAGTCCGTCAGTTAGCTTATCAAAAACTACTCGACACGCATTTTTCACTTTTTAAAACTAATGAAAATGTAAAGAGATAAAGCGTGCCAAAGTTCTAAAGAAAAGGCCCGTGACGTCATTGAGTGCGTAAATGTGCAGCACTTTGTAACGTCCCGCGGAACTTCAACGCACTATAAATTTGTAATTACAATTTGTTTGATTGACAATTAAAAATATATGTGTCTAATATTTTTTTATATTACAATTGACGGACTAAAAAATTTTTTTTAGGAAACTAGCCTATTAAAACACAGCATCTGAAAATATCACAAAACAGCGCAAAATGTAATGTACAGCCATCGTGAGCTGAGGCGGGCGTAGTCACAGCACACGTTACATAGGTATGTAACGTGTGCTGTGACTACGCCCGCCGCTACGGTAGGTAGGTACCTACCGTAGCACTTACGTAGTAAAACGGGATCCACGCGTACGAAGTCGCGGGCGGCCGCTAAAGCCCGGTCTGTGATCACGTAGAATTTTGTCCAATGACCCCAAACTACCCATCCTTATCGCTCGCGCGTAATTATATTGCTGTCGCGACTGTGCGACGGGTGGCCGCAGTGAATGTGAGCGATGCGAGCGCGATAGCAACATAATTACACGCGAGCGATAAGGATGGGTAGCTTGGGGTCTTTGGACAAAATTCTACGTGCTCGCAGACCAGCAGACTATAGTAGATTTATAAGTCAGAGTTCAGTTTACATGGTTTAAAAAGTGATGTCTATTTTAACCGACTTCAAAAAGGACGTGGTTATCAATTCGATATTTATATTTTTATATTTTAGAACTGGGTCGGGCCTGTCGCATTGCATTTCCAATTCAACTAAAATACAACCTTTAGAGCAAATTTCTGGTGGATAATCCTATCTTCGTTAACTAGACCGATTTGAAAGATATTTTTTGATAAAATAAGATAAGTATATTTGTTTACCAGAACATGTGTGGACAAACATGGACAGAAAACATGATGATGCTTTAAACAATCTCACAATCTATGAGCTGATATGAAATCGTTTGAAGCATCCATCAATGCACAAACTGACTAAGCATGTATCACACGCCCAGGGAGTACGAACATCCAGTTTACTTTTCGCGCACAATTTGCAACGCGTTCTTTTATTGGTTCTAGTTGGGAAATGACCAGTTTTTGGCACCTGAGCCGGCGTAGGGAGTTGCGGGTTGTATTTTTTCAAAATTTGGTCGGCAAGTTGTACACGAAACAGCCTTTGACTTATATTCGTTTTACAGTTATAAATTACGTATGAGTTGTGTATGGAGACATTTAGAAGTCTCCGAAACAATTTTTTGTACCAAACTAAATTTCTGATTCTTTCAACGGGGTATGCCTGCAAGAGTTGATCTTTCTTGTCGACACCCCCCATTGCAAGATTATAGTCTAGAACAACTTGGGGTTTATATTTATAAACACCATGTTTTTCTTTTCCACTGATTTCCACTTTGTGGTAAGTGGAAATCAGTGAAACTAAATTATTATCTTTCCACACCACAATCGTCAGATCCTGGGTTTGGCTGCTGGCAACCTCCCCCGTGCGCATATTAAGCTTTGTTTTGCTACGAAGGCTGTCCGGTACAAATTGCCGATTGAGCCGAAGAGTCCCGATGGTATCTGTTTTACGAGATTTTAGGGTTCGTGACAGTAGAGGCGAGTTATAGAAATTGTCCATCACCAAAGTGTAGCCTTTATCTAATAGAGGACGAACAAGACGATAGACTATTTGGGACGTGGCCCCCTCAGGTTCGTTCAATCCTCTTTCCGGGTCCACACTTTCTGATACATCGTGGCTTTTTCCTGCGTAAACCTCCATCTTCCACAGATATCCTGTTCGGGACTCGCATAACTCGTAGCTTTTTATACCTACCTGAGCAGCTTTGGTGGCGATGAGTTGGGAGAACGAGAGTCGCCCTTTCCAAAGAAGGAGAGACTCATCGATCGCTATGTTCTGCTCGGGTAGGTATAAACTGCTAAATTTATCATTTAAATGATTCAGTATGGGCTGAATTTTCTTAAGTTTTTTTTGTTCACCTGTAGACTGCTCAGTTATCGAAGTGTTGTCTACGAAATGCAGACATTTCTTAATTAAAAGGAACCGTCTGAAGGACATTCTGTTTTTAATGTTGCCGATCTGAAGATCGGGCAGTAGAGGGTACCAATACTCTTTTTCGACGGGATTTGGGACAAAGCTGTGTAACATTATTATCCCAAAGAAGGTCCATAGCTCGTCTCGCGTGACATCAGTCCACCGTCTCATCCTGGACTGCTGCGTTAAATTTGTCTGACTAAAAAGTTGAAAGGCATATCTATTGGTCTCCTTTATAATATGCTCTATAATAGCTTCGTCCCAAATCCTCTCGAAAATGTCTAGTGGGGTGACACTCTCCACTGGGAATGTTGGGCCCGATGGACCATGGAAGTCTTCTCTGGCTCCAGTAAAGACTTTGGGGTCGCTGCTCCAGGCAAAATGCATCAAGTCTTCATTACCTGCCATGGCCCGTAATGCAGAATCGTCTTCAGCATCTAAATGGTGCAATTGGTGCAGATGCTCAGGAGATATATCAAACAGGTCTGCTGGATAATCGTTGACATTCCTGCACCGGCCTTCGTCAATGTCAACGGTGCCTGTATCAAGTAGATCGTCATCCACATCGCTGCCTGTGTTGTTTTGACACTCGAAACTCATTTCCTCCGGGTCTCCGAATAATGATGGTTCTGAAATAAAACCACAATCATACTATATTATACGCACGCACAAGCACACAATTGAAAAGTTATAAAATAACACTCACCTTTAGTAACTGCGGGTAAAGACTTTGGAGTAGACGTATTTGAGTCTGGAATGGTACTGGTACCGGATGCTAAAAATATATAATTAAGTAGTTACTGGTTAAATTCTGGAAAAAAACTACCTACGTTTTTATGGGCTTTTTTAACTTGAATATTACATTTAACTCACTGGGTGAAAATCCAATTAGCTCGATACGAGCATCCACCACAACTCCTTCCGCCTGAATGGCCTCCACGAGTTTAGTGCCAGTTGAAGGTGAAAATTGTGCTAATTTACGTGGTCTGTAAAAAACATAGTCTTATAAATGTATCAACATCGACTAATAATTTGTCAAAGTACTTAAAATTATAGCTACCTCTTGGCAGGGGGTTTTTCCACCACCGACTCTGTGGCACCAATTCTAGGTTTGGGCAGAGGAGGAGTGGGTGGTGTGTCAGGTGTAAGGGGACACGGAATACGTGCTGGAGATTTTTTTCTGTAAAATATTTGAAAGTAAGACACAACAATTTTATTTACCTCATGATCATTTGAAAAAAAAAACACACAAATAAGTACCTTTTCTGCTTTTTTTCCGGGGCATCTGGCAGCAAAAACCTGACTACCTCCTTCTGTTCCCTTAAAGCAAAGAGACGTTCTTTCTGTTCTGTTGTAAGAACATTGAGGATCGTTTTGTCAGCAACCTTCTGGCCCCTCACTTTTTTTTTACCTTTGGCTGGTGACGTTGACCTAAAAAAAAACTTAGAAACTACATCTAACTGTCAAGACAAATTCTGTATGATATACACAGAAGGCTGTACTACGGCTGCGTTTATTACCGTGGCCACAGAATTAAGTAGGTACTACCAGGCCTGTTCATCTCCGCGAGTTTACATCGAAAACAAAACACGCACGATGGCCCACCTACAGGATACTATTCAACAAGGCCTCACATACGAGCGAACATGACTCGCGCACGCGTATTCTTGTGTATGATGGAACAAAATAAAGAAAATGGTGTACTAAATACTGTGCAGTATTTAACTGCCTAAATGATAATAAAAACACAGATAGTACTTTTTTAAGTTGCCTCAAGACACTGAGAGGTAAATAAGTAGTTAATATTATTCATGATAATTCTAAATCATGTATTTCCTCCGCCATTTTCCGCAGTTTGGCACCTCACGTCACATCATTTTACCGAAGTCAGCCCTCTATAGCTTCGGCGCAGTGCCGATCACTGAAACTTGTCAACAAAATGGTGCTTGACTCTTGAAACAAAAGCTTAAAACCAACAAGGAATCGAACCAACTAAAATATGTTAAAAATTACACCCTGTATTCTTATTGCATCGATCGTTCGGGTTAAGTATTTAAGGATGAAATCTATCAAACAAACTTGATAAATCAAATGAAAGGAAAACCATGAAATCTTAAATTATTGTAATTATTTACAGAAAATTGTATGTAATGGGGTAAATTTTCGAAAATATATGAATGCAGTTCTTTTTCTTTTAAAAAATAAAGGGATGTTTTCTTTGAGTAAAATTTTCTATCTACAGTATTAAGGGTGCTTTCCCTCCAGGTGGCATTACAAAATTCGACCCTGTATAATACCAAAATAACAATTTTCCCCACACTCTCATTAAGAACTATAACAAGACTCGAATAAATAATGAACTTACTCTTTTTTTGGCGACGCATCTGGCAACAAAAAGTGCATGACTTCTTTTCCTTGGAGCTTTTTATCTGCTATTTTTCTGGGCGACTTTTTCCTGGAAAATCATCAATTTTTTAATTTAATAATTTAAAAAAAAACATACGGGTCGAATTGAGAACCTCCTCCTTTTTTGAAGTCGGTTGATAATATTTAAAAAATAACTTTCCCCACAATATAACAAATGTAATTTGCATCAATCAACATGGAAAGCATTGGGGGAGGCCTATGTTAGGCAGTAGTGGACGTCCTATAGCTGAAATGAAGATGATGAATGTGCATCATGTTTAAGGTTTAAGCATTATATTATTTAAATATCTGGTATAATTGAACACACGGAAGAATTTACGCTTTTTTGGGATTTTTGGGATTCGGTGTATCAAAAACCTAAAGTGTAACTTTTTTTTCTACCCGCACATTTTTTGTAGCTTTGGTTGAGGATCACTTGTAGTTGTTATTTGTACGATATTACCAGAGTAAATACAAATGAGTAGGTAGGTCATCTTCATAGAAACGCCCGAGCGCGGTTTGTATGTGAGGGCGCCAATACGTATAATCAGTTTTGTGAATACTCGTAATTATTAATTCTAGCAAAAGAAAGTCAGAAACTTACTTGGAAGCGTTTGAATTAGTCGTATCCGTATTCTGTACATCTTGCATTGCAGGTGCGTCTAAAATTATGTCTAAGATAAGTGTTACAACAAACAACAGTATGAAATATTGTGTGAATATTTGTTATATTTAACAAATATTTTTTAATTTCGAGAAATAATATCAAACAAAAATCGAAAAACTTTTATGAATAAAAAATCTACCTGTATTGTTGGGTAACTTTTGAAACAAATCCTTTCGAAAACGAATTCTTTTGTATGGGGACTTGCTCCTGGAAAGTCATCAAATTAAAATTTTGTTGAATCATAGTATTATTAATTAATTACCTTCTTTCCTTAAAAATTTAACTGAAACCATTATAGCGAACTTACTTGCAAAGTGGTACCATTGAATTAGTTATATCCGCCTCCTGGACATCTTGTCTTGCAGGTAAGTCTAAAATATTTAAAAATATTAAAATTGTTATGATAAGGCTATGCACGCAAGCGCAAGGGTGGCTTTTTGTCACCGTGACAGTATATCTTTTATTACACTTTAATAAAGAGAAAAAGAGAGACTACGTAGTCTACTAATCTTATCTATGGAGAGACTGTCACGGTGACAAAAGTCACTAATATGTGTTACAAATAACTTTAAAAAAAAATATAACCGACTTCAAATGCGTGAACACAAAAAAAAACTAAAAATTAAAAATTTTGATAATACCTATTCAACAAAAAAATAATCGTTCAAATTGGTTCATAATCGGCGGAGATATTGCGTATAAAAAAGTTCATCCCCAATTTTCCACCCTTGGGGGTTGTTTTTTTTATTATTAAATTTAAATGGGACCACCCTTGAGGTAACCTATACGCCGAAAAAAGATTTGTTCAAATCGGAGTTATCGCGTAACAAACATAGAAAAAAAAAACATACGGGTCGAATTGAGAACCTCCTCCTTTTTTTGAAGTCGGTTGAAAAACGACAGTAAAAAAAAGTTTTGTGTGAAAATAGGTGAATAGGGTAGGAGGCTCAACAACATTGACATTAGTAAGAAAAACAACAAACAACGTAAATCTATTATGAATAAAAAATACCTGTATTTTTTATGTTTGGTGGCGGAGCTTCTGAAGTTCCAGGCGTCAGAGAGATTTTCCTGGAAAATCATCAAATATTTAAATAATCATAAAAAAACTTTCTCCCTCACTCTCACTAAGCCTAGGCGCAGACCATCGATTTTTCGTCGGCCGATAGTTTAGTCGGGCAGTTGATCAGTATGGGCATAGAAGTGCGCACATTATGCCGCGCCGATTCGATTTGGCCGATTCTTCATACAATTTAAATTCGTGCACAACTATCGGCCAACTAAAAATCGGTGGTCTGCGCCTAGTCTAAGATAATTATAACAAGATTAAGGGCTCGTTCTCACAGCAATCTAGTTTTGCAGGATTCAGTAATGCACGGTCACGCAAAACTGTGAAATTAGGTATGTGTTATGTGCCGGACGGTCTTGGGTTGCAACTGTGCGGACCCTCAAAACCGTACCCGTCACGGCGCGATGCAGGGTCCCGGGTAGGGGAGACCTAGGAGAGTTGTGACAATTTTTACTTTAGGGGCCATATCTCGCTCAAGAAATATTCCACAGCTATGAGTCATACAAATTAATGTAGCGCCGTTTCTTCTGTTTTCAAAACAATCACCAAAATGAACTAAAATATTAGGGTTTCTAAAAAAATCACCAAAATCTTAGACCACTCCCTCTGTCACAACTCTCCTACCACCGAGGTAAGTTGTGACAGGTACCGAGGTGAGTTGTGACAATATTATATTTCATTTATTAGATATAAAAATTCCTTAGTACTCAATCAAATATGATTTTTTTAGCAAAAAAGTACTTTAGTCATCCTTTAGTACCAATTAAAACAACAAAAACAAATAGTTATAGGATATCGTTACACAGCTTGAGCCACATCTCTCCAGCTTTCATTTTTCTCCCACGACACTGGATTTTTTTTATTATATTTTTTAGCTAATTTATAGTCATAGTCATTTAATATATTTTCCTCCTCTTCTGTAAAAATAAAATAGTCGCGATGGTATAATCCATAGACGGAGCTTCGCCTTTCGGGTTTGCTTGATATGCCTCTTTCTTCTTAATATATCTTGACAAGTTTAGAGTGTAAGTGTTCGCAACATTATCTTAAACTTTTACCTCTTAACCTGATCACTTCATAAGCCAGGTCCTAGATTTCGACTCTAGCAAGCAGTTCCTTTATATGGCTTTCATGTATAGTTATACTAGACATTCTGAATCAAAAAAGTAGCAGCATGCAATTATACAAATTATGAACCTACTAACACACAAACAAACATCTAAGACCATCGTGGAAATGGCCCATCAGAAAAATTAAGTAAGCCTAGGAGAGTTGTGACAGGCTGTCACAACTCTCCTAGGTGTTTAAAATGACGACTTGGTTCGAATAATAATTTTTATTTTCTAAACACGATGTGCACACAAAAGATCTGTGCTATATTTTGAGACCTGAATAAACATGCAACTTGAGAAAAAATAACACAACAGTACACTTATACTAAAACATGATATAAATTGAAATAAAATTTTGAAGAAAAACTTACTTTTCGCATTTTTTTGTACACAGACGTCATATTTACGTAACCGTACCTCTTGCGCCGCCCGCAGGTACTTAGTCAAGAAGAGCGTCTTAAAAGCGACAAACAAGCGTTTTTACCAGCTTCCTAACTATATTAAGTAAGGAGAAATCGTCCTTGTCACAACTCACCTCTGTCACAACTCTCCTAGGTCTCCCCTACGGTCCATCGTGCACATGTTTG
The DNA here is from genome assembly GCF_004193835.3 of Ostrinia furnacalis. Lineage (NCBI taxonomy): Eukaryota > Metazoa > Arthropoda > Insecta > Lepidoptera > Crambidae > Ostrinia > Ostrinia furnacalis. Next base: position 177,580 of record NW_021137889.1, on the reverse strand, counting down.
AAATTCGAATTGAAAATTCAAACAGATCGTTTTTTGCGGGACTTTAATAATAAACGGGATCCCACAAAAAACAAGAGACATCCTGTAGGAACAAGCCTTAATTTGTACCATGAATGCGGTTATAGCTTAAGAAGAGAAGAAACTTGCTCTTTTGGGGGCGGCGCCTCGGGAAACAAAAAGTGCGCGATTTCATTTTCTTCGCACAACGTTTTACTTAACAACTGCTGTTGTTCTTCCATCTCAATTTCTTCGATATATTCTTCTGAAATAATAATATTTTTTTATAATATTGTATACATATTAAATAATATTGTGTAAATTACGTACAGTTGTGGTTGTGGTTCTGCTGGTACTGGTATCTTATTTCATCTAAGTTAAGTTAATATCAATTTTATACCGCCTACTTTATTTTCAGTTTGGCCCTAAGGTTGACTGGAGGAAAATGCCGAAAGGCATTAAGTCCGCCTTATGTACAATGTATTATGTGCATTTAAGTTCAAAATCTATACTAATATTATAAAGCTGAAGAGTTTGTGTGTTTGTTTACTTGAACACGCTAATCTCGGGAACTGCTGGTCCGATTTAAAAAAAAAACTGTCAGTGTTAGAAAGCCCATTTATCAAGGAAGGCTATAGGCTATATACCATCACACTACGAGTAATAGGTGCAGAGCAAAAATGAAAAATGTTGCGAAACGGGTTTTGAACTTTTGACGCGTACGAAGTCGCGGGCACAGCTAGTAAATAAAGGCATGTAGTATTTAAATGATCTTTTTAAATTAGCAAAAACGGCAAATAAAAAATCTAAATGGTCATCTATTTTAATGATTGATCCTCTTTCTTTGAGGCGTAAAATAAAGAAATCAATCGACTTATTCTGTTGTTCCTACACACTTAAATTAGCTGTGAGACTCTGTAATTGGCTAGAGTTATACAGGGTGTTTGGCGCATCGTGTGCCAAAATGATTTGGCGGATAGAATGGGTCATTTCCTATATTTTCAGCCCCCATAACACGTTCCATGTCAGGCGGCTACTTTTATATTAAGTTTTTTAGTAATTTCACCAACATACCCAAATCGCATCATTTAATTTCGATTTAAAAAAAACTACTAAGTGTAGCCTCAAAGTAAATATTTTGTTTTGACGTGCATTGACATAGGGTTGCATCAAATCTAAATTTACTGGCAAATATCATCTAGTATTTTTTTAATTCAGCTTTGAACTTTTCCGAAAAGTTAAAAATGGACTGAANCCAGTAAATTTAGATTTGATGCAACCCTATGTCAATGCACGTCAAAACAAGATATTTACTTTGAGGCTACGCTTAGTAGTTTTTTTTTAAATCGAAATTAAATGATGCGATTTGGGTATTTTGGTGAAATTACTAAAAAAACTTAATATAAAAGTAGCCGCCTGACATGGAACGTGTTATGGGGGCTGAAAATATAGGAAATAACCCATTCTATCCGCCAAATCATTTTGGCACACGATGCGCCAAACACCCTGTATAATGTACTACTCTGTAACATGTAAATTGTCGACCAAGCTGTTGAGTTTCCAAATAAATAAATAAATAAAAGATATTTTAACTTCTTTATAACTACGCAAAATTTTTTTGAGATGTAAAAATTATATCTGATCGTTAATTGGTGGTCCTCAAAAATAAGAGAAATGAACAATGAATTTCAATATTGTGATACTTTTTGAAATAATTCGATAAAATAAAGATAAAATTTATAATAAAACACATCATTTATTTTAAAAATGCACATACATAAAAGATCAATTAGTTTTTAGAGGATCAAATAATATTGTCCGTGAATAAATAAAAATAAATACCTCAGTCAGAAATCAATGGTTGCGGTGCCCAAGACTTAGAGGGTTGTAAATACGGTCTGAAACGGAAAATTTATAATTAAGATATATTGTGAATTCTATCGGAATTATGTACCTAATTTAAGAAATATCATCAATATAAAGAGCCCTTTACAGTCCACTGCTGGGCTATGAGCCTCCTCCACTATAGTGGAGGGTTTTGCCATAATCTCCACGTTTGGCAGGCGGGTTGAAGATCGCAGTTTAAAAGATTAATGTTTATCAGAGAGAGCTGCTGCCCTCTGAACACGTGGTTGTAGGTAAGACTTGATAGTCCGACTCCATAATCGAACCAACAGGAAAAAAAAATCACGTGGTCCGATTACGGACAAAGCAGTCGGACCACGTGTTCAGAGGGCGCTGCTGCCCGTTCTTTGTTAAATGTGTAGTCCAAGGTCGCCTCTTGTTACTAGCGTTCTTTTAAAAGAACGCTAGTTTTTACATAAATATTTTTACTAATGTGGGTAGTGTAAACAATTTATATATGCAACATTTGAAAGATGAGGTGTGTCGCAGTACTGTCCAAGTCTTATAAGTACACTGTCGTAAATAACTATAAAGTTTTGGAGCGATTGTTTTGAGATAAATTTATCATGACTGATTTAAAGTAAGTGATAGAAAAAGTGAATTCCGTAACAAGTGGGTTAAGACACCCGCGAAGAAATTAGGGGTTGGTGACAAATTTACCTATTCTACTCTGCCGTCTTTAGGCGCGACTACGAATCAGTACTTAACTTAATCGATTTACGTAAAAAATATAACTATACTTTTTTCACATTTTATCATTTTTATCCGCTGCGCGTGTTTCAAAATTGGCGTCGTTGGGAAAGTAAATAAATTAACACGAACACAGAATATTGTAAGTCCACTTCTACAGTGACTGAAATCTCCAACGACAGACAGACAGACATGACGAATCTGTAAGGGTTCCGTTTTTTGCCATTTGGCTACGAAACCCTAAAAAGTGTTAGTGCGGTCTCGCTGCGCCGAGCCGCGTTATCATATTTTGGCGCTAGTGTAGCAGCTGAGCCCGTCTTCGAAATCCAAATAAAGATGTATTTAAAAAGCTAACCAAATCGAAAGTTTGGTCAAAAATACTTACATATAGTCTTTTTCACGTAAGATGATCCGTATGACACTTCAAGGTTATCCATATTACGCATACTACATATGCAGAATATTTTTGGAAAAATATTTGTATTTTATTAGCAATATAATAATAAAAAATTAACTACTTGTCTTGAAATATATAGTAAAATTTGAGTCTATTGATTATATTTTAATTAAATACAATGTAAAAATATGTTTTATTTAATGTACGCAATGTGTGAAACGGAATAGATTTAGTGCTGGGGTATTTCTTGTATAATAAAATCGATTATTTCCGCGGTTCATTAATCGATTGCAGTGAATACTTAGTTATTAAAGAGATCACAAAAATCAACTATATTTTTCGATTACTGACTTTAATAAACGCATTGAAAATAAATTAATAGTTTTTAATTTAAAGAAACAGAACCAGTACTTTTTAGGAATCGTTTTTTTTTAACAAGAACCATGAAATTTGAATATTATCAATAAAAAATTGTTACAATAATATTTGTAATTAAAAAAAACATGTTTATTTGTTAAATAACACCTATACAAAATATTTCTCTAAAAGTAGGTTTTACTAACTCTTCGAAAAAAATCGATAGATAAATCGCTATGGTTTAGTTATGTGACATCTCTAAATCTTTCAAACTCGAAACGTCATACGGATCATCTTAGGTGAAATAGACTATAGTTACTTCTACACTTGAATTAATCGATAAACTTAATTTTTTAAAGAGTAAACATTTGAGAAACTCACCAAAACACGTTTTTTCTTAAATTAAACAACACGAACGAAAACACCACACACTTGCTTGACTGACGTTTGTGTATGACTGACTGTGACTGACCCGGCGCGGGCGGGAGGGGAAGCGTCGCTTACAAACATTCACAGGTCTATGAAAGAGATAGAATGAGGATTTCTAGAGGAGCGAAGGAGATAAAACACTCCAAATTTGTTGTTTGGTAGCGGCTAGGCTGCGTTACACACGCGGTTACGCGGCGTTGAATGAAATCAAATAGTGTAAATAACTAGGCGCCATATACGATTTTGAAAAATCAGTCACTTTGCGGAAAGGAAAAGGAGTTTACCGTCGAGAAATTAAAACTAAAAAAAAACTCATTAAAACTCATTTATTTCTGTAAATAGGCTTAAAAAAAGCACTTTTACACGTCCCAGTATTAACCCTACCACTGCTTCAGGACAACAAATGGGCCAGTGCTGAGAAGAAGCAGCGCAAGAAACTCAGTCACTATTGTCAGCCTCTTTTTCAAAGGTTTACATGCTTTAAAATGTACAAAGTTATAAATATTTATGCGAGCTAGGCAGTAACGTATCCCAAACATTTTTATCTTTTAAATAATCATCGACTTTATAGTAGCCCTTTTTCATTAAGGTACTTTTAATATGTGCTTTGAATTTATGAATGGGTAGTTCTACAACAGTTTGTGGTAATTTATTAAAGAATTTAATACATTTTCCCATAAATGAATTACCAATCTTATGCAATCTGAAATTTGGAACGGCAAGTTTATTTTTGTTTCTTGTATTAAAGTTATGCAAATCGCTCTTTTTCGTGAATTGCTCTATATTTTTGCGGACATATAAAAGGTTTTCATAAATGAACTGTGAAGCTACTGTCAGTATGTTTATTTCCTTAAAAAAATCTTCCTTTCTTTCTCTTAGTACCTACCTAATGAATTCTCATTAATACCTAATGAAATGCAAGGCTTACTAGATCAGCGCCCTCTGTTGTGGACGCTTAGCATGATGTATTGTAATCGACGCAGTGCTTGGCGATAGGTTTGTATTGTGGGCTGTTTCGCTAGTTTAATCCTGCCGAAGTTGGTGTTACTCAAGCGCTCCGATAGATGGCTCTAAACAGTATTTTAAAGAGACCTCTCTACTTTTGTTAAAGGCTCATTTTTGCAAAAGAGGTTCCTTTCTTGAGTTTGGGAAGACGAATAATTAAATTGCTCCTTCCTCAGCTGGTCTCCTGGCTGCCATATTACAAGGACACGTTCGTGAAGCCGTTCTCAGCGTCATCGGAGTACGCTTTTACGACAGACCAGTACCTAAGCAAGGTGCCGACGATGCCCATACTGATGCTGCACTCGCGCGGAGACAAGATCGTGCCTTATGACTTGGCTGCTAAGGTTTGTTGTTGCATGTATTGTTTATTCTAGTTCATTGTCAAGGTCCAGCGCCTAACTCATGCAGTGGCCAGTGCCTGAGGTAATGGAAGAGGCACGGGAGGGGTAACATTGACATACTCGCTGACATTTTTGACATCATCATCATCTGAAAACGTCAGGCAGGCTCCCAGCAAGTCCAGCTTTAAATTTCATGTGCGCAAACATTTTCTCGCTAGTGTTTCATCTTCATGATTTCTGTTCAACCTCCTTTTTTCCCCTTTTTTTTTTCTTCTCTTTTTTTTCCCTCCCTTTGTCATCCATCCTATTATTAAATATATGTATGTGTCTATGTATGTATTCATATGTTATTTATGTAATATTTTTTTTCTAAATTCGTCATAAGTAATTCTATACCGCCTACTTTATTCTCAGTTTGGCCCTAAGGTTGACTGGTAGAAAATGCCAAAAGGCATTAAGTCCGCCTTGTGTACACCGTTCTATGTGCATATAAGTTTTAAATAAAAAAAAATCATTACAAAAACACCCTGCCCGTGCCGCTTCCATACCTAACCTACCCTGAGGTAGGTATGGGAGTGCCTGAGCACTGGAGCACTCATTCAATTATACGCTAGATCTATAGCAAGTCGTATATCTTGTTGGTTTCGACTAAGTGTCCTCAGCTGGATGAAGGTCCTCCTCAAAGATTCCTACAACAACCGGTTTTGCGCTGCCCGCATCCAGGTACTTCCCACGATTTTCACCAGTGGCCTAAGGGGACATTAATTACGTGAGGCAATTTTGGCCAATTTTCTTAAAATACATATTTGCAATGTAAGAGTTAGATTCGATTAGGATTTAATATGAGAAAAAATCATTTCTTCTATTTTCTTTACTGTTTAGACGGTTTAGCTCCAACTCCAACTTCGATTACCATCAAACCTATGAACAAAGTTGGCGAACGAATTTTGATGGCTGCAGGGCAGGAGGACGTTTTCTCGCAATGTGACCCTTTTTCTTGCTGAAAAAAATTACTTGACATTTATTGAGACCCCCCCCCCCTCTCCCCTACGTGAGATTTAGTAAGGTTTTTCTTGACCCCCTCCCACCCCTAAACGTCTCACGTAATTAATGGACTCCCCCTAATTCACGTATTTTGACAGCCAAGATCTCGCTGACATTCAGAAGTCGTCCCATTGAAAAACAGAACTAAATGCGTACTCACAAGGGTCATTTTGATAGAACGATTACTCGATAGGATCGCAATTCAGCGATTTGTTGTCATTGAAGTTTTGTTGCGTGAATAAGGCTACTGATCGTGTCGGTTCACTGAGGCCTAACATACTACGTCTCTGATCCAGGGTGGCTACTCCAGAACTTTACTACCATCATCAGTTCTACAATAATATGCCCAGCCCACTGCCACCTAAGATTGGCCATTCTGCAGGCTATATCGGTCACTTTGGCTCTCCTATAGTTCCCCTTGGCTCTTGTTTCTGATTCGAACACAACGGGTAACCCCGAGCAAAGCTATCTACATCGCCTTTTGGGTGACGGACGTCGGATATCGTTTATCTGAACAATATAAACTGGAAATTTTGACATAATATTTCGTCAGTAAGCCAATTTTGTAATTAAGTTAGAAGTTTTTCGATGATTGGAAAATCAGCCCTAAGTTTACCAACTCTACAATCTTCCTAAAACAAGCCTACCTCTGAAGAAACTTATACATATTTTGATGTAAAGCAGATCCACACTTACCCCTTTACTAATAAAAAAGTTACACAGTTATTGAACACTGTTTTAAAATGACATTTCCATACTAAACGTCACTTTAAAACACTATTCAACGAGCGTATAAGTTTTATTAGTACGGGGGTAAGTGTTTATGTCTTATACCTATTTTATATTTTTTTTAGCTCCACGAGACAGTCCTCCACTCCCGGCTGTCGGTGCCTGACGCGGCGCCGCTGGTCTTCCACACCTTCGAGAAAGGCAACGGCCTCGGGCACAACAACCTTTGCGAGTCAGCCGAGCTGAAGACTGTTGTCAGGTGTGTATATCATCATCATCATCCTTCCAGCCATAGGACGTCCACTGCTGAACATAGACCTCGCCCCCTTTCCACAATGGCCGGTTGGTGGCGGCGGCCTGCATCCAGCGCCTTCCCGCTACCTTTACGAGGTCGTCGGTCCACCTTGTGGGTGGACGTCCCACGCTGCGTTTTCCGGTAGGGTGANAAACAATTAAATTACGAACAATATTCATGAATATTTACCTTAAAATTTTGACAAGCATGCGGCTACTCGGACGACTCGTTGTCGAAAGAAAGCTTCTGCTGTTTAGAGTGCCATCTGTTCTTACTCTGACATACTACATTGGATAGGGTATTGCTCAGAGAAAGTATTTGTGTCTCTTTTCCACTATTAATAACGTACATATGCTTGTTTATTTTTATTTTAGCCAAGGTGGCCAATAGCTATGTACAGGCCAATTACTATAGCAATCACCCTACGTAGCCTCCACTCCGGAACCTTGCTGCCCCATCGGCCGTCAGTTCTGCGTACTATAACATAGTTATGCCCTGCCCATTGCCACTTCAGCTTGCTAATCCATGGGGCTATGTCAGCGACTTTAGTTCGTTTACGGATCGCCTCAGTTCTGATTCCATTTCATCAAACACTTTTAAAATAATATTATCATTATCATCGTTCGTTCGTTTCAGCCGAACGACGTCCACTGCTGGACAAAGGCCTCCAAAAAGACTAATCCTACGTCGCCCGCATCCAGGCACCTCCCGCGACCTTCACCAGATCGTCGGTCCACCTAGTGGGAGGCCTACTCACACCACGTCTTCCGGCTCGTGGTCTTCCACTCGAGAACTTTTCTGCCCCAGCGGCCATCAGCTCTACGAGCTATGTGCCCCGCCCACTGCCACTTGATTTTAGCAATTTTGTGGGCTGTCTATTGATGTGCCGTTCCCGAGAACGCTCTCCCAACTGAGAATATTCTCGGGAGCGTTCCCGGGTGCGTTCTCCTAAGTGAGAAAGGTTGAGAATCATCTCCTGTGGATCTCCTCAATTCGATCACGCAGGGAAACTCCGATTATTCCTACCTAACCTGAACTTCGGGTAACTATAGGAAAGTAGCCTTTTCATAAAAATACATTTTAGAAAAATCAAAATCTATGAAACTTTTTTGTTCCAGTGACTTCTTGGACCTAATCAAGATAAAGCCCGAGTAAATAATTACAAAAACAAACTACGAACGATCTATCCTTGTAAAATATACCTCTACGCTGTTTACTTTATTGTTTTTATTTCAAAATTGACCATTTAAAAACCAACTCTATTCGTTTAAGATAGAGTTCAACAAACTGGCTGGTTATTTTAACAGCAATCGTGCATTAGTTAATTTGTACAAATTGGTGGCCATATTTTATAGGTCTTTTTTAGTGGCATCGCGCGACTTGTAATAAATCTCGGCGATATTAAAAGGACTGGCCGCTGCACGGTAGCCGAGAAAAAAATAATTTATTCTCTGTGGCACGGACCCGGAGCCAGGGGTCGTAAACTTGGAAAAATTATAATTTTAATCGCTCTTTTTTTCGATTGAACTACTGACCTGATTTGGGCTGATTTTTATACCGTTATAAACCAATTTTAAACCCTTGTTCGTACCATAGTAGAGTAGCTCGCCGTTAATAACTAAACTACTCGCTTCTGACCAAAAAACCGTTCGCACTTTGGTCTAGTACAGTTTAAAAGTAATTTTAGAGTTTTTAAGCTTACTCGCCTGTTAAAATACAACGAAATGGATTGGCTCGACTAAGGCCCAGAACAGACGGTGAAACGCAACTGCAACGAAACTGCAACTGCTAGTTACTTTTGAGTTGCATCTAAGTTTCTGCCATAGCGTCCGTTGAGAGACCACACATGACGCGACCAGTTTGAAACTTTCAGTTTCAGTTTCATTCATCAAAATCATCAAAAAGTTGCAGTTTCGTTGCAGTTGCATTTCACCGTCTGTTCTGGGCCTAAACGATTTACTAACCTACTCGATTATGTAATTATTGTGTTCAGATATGTTTAGCAACTAAATTAAATGTTTAGAAACTGAATCTTCCAGTAACTTGAACCACTTCTGGCTTGGTCCACGGGCCAAGTCACTGAATTGAATTTTTAAATATTTTTGCTTGCTGCAACTGGGCTTTAATGAACAGGTGTGGGTGACAGTTTTGTAGACTTCCTGCATCTTGGCCCGTGGCCACGCTAAAAGTGGGTCAAGTCGCTGAAAGACTCCGAAACTGTTCCCCATCCCTGTTCATTAAGCGCGTGTGAATCAAACATTCTTTATTTGAATTTATTCGTCTCTCGATCGTGCGCACAATGAAGCGGAAGCCTTTTGTAGAGTCGTCCAGTTTAACTTCATCTTCAGACCTTCCCTCCCTCCCTTGTTTCTTAGACTTTAGTGCACCAAAAAGGATATTTTAAGGAGTTTTGGGGGTCTAGCAAACTGGTTACTCCGGTTGGAGGCAAAGGATGTTCCATAATGAATTGTATTTTTTTAAGATGCAGTATTTTGAACTTGGGTGCTGGCAATTTAGGTTTGCTACGTATGTTACTTCTTAAATTTTAGCAGTAAGGGTTTTGCTTATTTATTTTAGGCATTACATAGCTCCAGTCCAGATCCAGGTATTAATGGCAGGTAGCTAACACCTCGCAAGATAGGTCCCCATAATTGATGCTTACCGTCCATGGTGTAATCTTTTCATAAAGGTTATTCAAACCTTTATTTAGTCACCTTGTTATTCGCTTTGAACTTGAGGGAAGTCGAACCATAACGTCTATCAAAACAAGTTATTATACTTTTTACTTTTATTTTAATAACATAGGCTCTAATGACCACCAAAAACGCACAGGTTGCACTTATTATTTTTTCTATTTACTTCAAAGTTAATAGTGAGGCCAAGGAACCGTGAAATGCAGCCGGAGTGCCCTCGACGGCCAATCTCGCCGCATGTGACGAACGGAACGCAGTTTATTATCTGTGGTATTCATTACAGGCCACCCCGCGGCGAAAATTGGCGCGAAATCTCTGCCGGCATGGCGGCCGTAGGGGTGGGAAAGGTCGATAAAATAATATGAACTCATTAGTTTTAAGAATGACGAATTGTTATTAGGATTGTACCAGCCACAAAGTTGGAGTTTAGACTGTGGGTTGATGTTGCAATAAAAAAGGAGAAATTGCAAGTATAAGTTAAAGAAAAACATTTGACTATACTAGACATGGAAAAGCGTTTACGAAGTGAGGCTCCACAAAAGCGAAAATGAGATTTGTTTTAATAACTCAATTAGGCTACTTAATAGGCTATCCCGAAAATAGGCTCGTAGTGCAAAGCTCTCTTGAAATGAACATACTGCTACGAGCCTACGAGTATCTACAGATGACATCGAAGAGATCGACTACGGATTCCCATTTTAAGTAAGTACCTACTATCTCCCCCAAAGATTTTTCCATAACGACAGATCCTGCGCTGCCCGCGTTATTCCAGTGACCTTTTCCAGATCGTCGGTCCATCTAGTGGGGGGCCTGCCTAAGCTACGTCTCCCGGTCCGTGGTCGCTACTCGAAAACTTTTCTACTATGCTTCTTCTATAGATTCTTCTCTTCTATTCATAATCCTACTTGTATAATGAATGTAATATTCGTGTGTTGTTTAGGTATAAATGAAAGTAAAATTTGCGTGTATTTACAGCAAATTGAACGAAGAATAAACTGTAGAAAACTAGCTTTTACCTCCAACCCCAACAAATGGACTTTCAAAAGCATCGATACCGACATTTACCGCACCCTTACCCAAGTGAGGGGTGAAATTTAATATTCATAATAGCAACATGCGGCGTTTGTTTTGCCATTTCGCGGTTACCACGAGTTTGATTGCGCCTGCACGCCGAAGATTTTGAGGAAGTAAGGGGTAGGGGGTTTTGCGTGGAGTGCTTCTTATTGCACAAAATTGCAAGCGCGTTGACACTGAGGGTCGGAGTGTGGTATTATCGCTATACTTATGTAGGTATAGGTCATGGGACATCAAGGAAAAGACTGGCATCATAATAATAATTACGTAGTTGAAGGTGCATTTTGCGACACGAATGTAGTTTCTGATGTGCTGTTGACTATTTTGCTTCGAGATATTTTTGGTTAATGATTCCCAGATATTATGCTGTTAGGTTGTAAATTGGCAATTACAATCATGGTTTAATTATAATACACTTTTAGTAAATGATGAAACTAACGGCCCCCTAACTTGCATCAAAAAATCTTAATCGCTCAAAGGTGTACTAAATGTAATTGAAAACAAAATTAAAATGTCCCGTAAGTTAAGTACTGACCCCGCTACAGCAATTACGAAAATGAAGCGCTATTTAGATAAAAGGACATTATGCTGTGGATGAGGTAGTAGGGTAGACTCACCCTTTTAAAAATATTTTTATTTGCAAAGTATGATACAACGGATACAACTATGATATGATAAATGAGCTAACATATCGCATGGTGCCAGTACCTACTGCTAGTTCCAGTGATAAAGTTCCTACAACAAACATTAATGGAAATTACGAAATAGTGATAAATTTCTTGGTAAAAAGAAGAAGTCCGCAAATCTCTAACTACTCAACTAGCCTGAAACATAGATCTTCAAGACGCTAAATACCTACATTGAATAGGACTTATTCTGGGTAAACTCATCCCATCACACCTACACCCCTGTAGTAAATTGTAAAAGCAAGACCAATTATAAAAAACCTCGTCTCATCTACGATAAAAAGTACTTTTCCGCAGGCGCGGATTTGCTCGCTTCTAATTTGAACAAGAGTTTTTTACTTAACAACTTTTAGTAACGCTCCGACTGTTTTGATGGACGTCTGAGTTATTATTTTCCTTGTTTCTTGGATATTTTAATTAATTATTACAATGAATTAAGTCTCGAAATTAATCTCTACCAAATCATTTTATTTTAGGGTCTCCTTTTATGGTCACGTGACGTTGGTTTCAGACAAGCAAAAGTAATTATTTTGTCTGTTGTATTTAGATGTGTTTTGTTTCTTCCGCATGACTCGTGTTCGTGAGTATCGTGACATAGGTATTCTGAACGAAATGTTCCCATTTTCACAGTTCCCAAACATGAATAGTAATTTAGTAGGACAATTTTGATAGCTCTATCTCTACTCTAACACTTTGAAGTAACTAGTGTTTACGGATTTTGATTTTTGTTCGATCAAGCTTTTACTGCGTACCTTGCTTTTTTTTCGAATTCTAATTCTGTGCGTAGGATTTGGATTTTTATAACTGAAAGAAAAAAGCTATGACACGAAACAGTGTTATATGGACACCATAAAGTCCGTGTGGCTACTTACAAATAAAATTGGGTAACATTTCCTTGCATTATAATAATAACATTTACATATCACGCATAACCTCAACAATAAATTATAACGTTCGTAACTATTACTACTTAAATAAGAACCAGTATATTACTACCATAATCTGAATATCGCTTTAGGTCCCCTGTTTCATCGTAAATCATAAATACACCATTATTTATTACCGATTCAATTTCACCCACCTACATGCGGTTCATTGTTTATTTCGTAGACACACGCCTATGACAAAAAAGGAGTGCGTTATCGTAGTCTGGTTGAACGCCGAGAAAAAAATACATCTCTTGGGCACAGACTCTTTTAAATAAAACAAAAGAGGCTACAAAGACATGTCGGTAAAACAATTGACTTCGTATCGACCGTAAACGTCACATCACTACTCCCCTGCAGTTCCATTTTCAATTTTCGCGCCCGTTAATAAAAGTGAGAATGGAACGAGGGTGGTTTGAATTTGGAACTGTTTGGTGCGCATCGAACGGAAGCGGTTACATATTTATAAAATGGAATCGATTTTTAAATGGGCCAATGGTGGGGCTCGTTTTGAGAGGCGGGATGCGGTAAGCCCCACCCAGCGTTTGCTGTCAGATGAGTGTCTCGGTCGCTTTTTTGCTCATTCGCGCAGCGTCCGCGGGCGCAAGCGGTCGTCGTTTAACGCATGCTTAATGGAAACCGTTCAATTTACTTTATGGCTTCTCTGAGCCGTTTTATTGCGTATAAAGATGACACTCAAACTGGGTTTTATGTATTTAAGTATTTTAATTAATTATGCCACTAAATAAATACTCTATTTTAGTACGAATGGTCGTGATAGGTGGTGATTGATGATATTTTTATTGGTTATTTTGATAAAACTATTTTTTTTTTTAATTTCACCTATTTTTTAATCAAATAAGTTATTCTTGTAAATTCAAGACAATTGCTATTACTAAGCTGAAAGTTACATCTGTAGATGTCATAGAGAGTCTCTTCCTTTTTGAAATAAATTAACTTCATCGGAAGGAATCTAGTCAAATAAGCATCACAACTCAAGGTCACTTAGATTTTCTAAACAAACATTAAAACTTATCTGTAGTTTTCAAGGTACAATATATTTTGACGCTCTTTTAATTAACAACTCATAACTAGATACAGAAATAATTAAAAAATATTAAAGCTAAATTCAAGTTCTAGCATTGTTACAGCATATTTGTGATTTCGATGTTAAAATACGGCCGCGAGACGCGACAATCGGCCCCGTAAAGCATCGATACTTCCGAGCGCAACACTAATCCAGCTTACGGCCCGCGCCGTGCGCGCTCTCGATGACATATCGGCGTGTCGATTTCTTTGTTATTTTGCGCTGGCATAGATAAAAAATTGGCGTTTTGCGCGGGAAACGAAAAAAAAACTGACTTTATTTTTTAATTTTCTAAATTCGATTTTTTTCTAAATTCAAATTCAGATTCTTTGTAGGGCTATAGTGTAGGCCCTTTTTAGGGAACAAATAGGGTGTCCCAAAAATAATACAAAATTTGAATTTGCCGTTATGTTTCCACTAAATTGTTCGAAAATGTCTCAAAATGTTAATATTTTTTAAAATAGTGTTTAGAACAAAGTAGTGTCGTCAACGGTTTGTTTTTTGATGGCCAGCGTGTTTAATTAGAATATCCAACTGATTCAAAGATTCTAATAGAATCTTTTCACAGTTGACGAGGTTAAACAGTATTTTTTTTACCATTTGCTGCAGCCATCAAACTTTCCTAATTTTGAAATGTTTTTCAATAACAAAAATGCGTCATAATGTTCGTTCGTTACGTGCCCAGTTCAAAGTTCGTAAAGTATTTTTATATGTAAACCTACAAGTTTCTCTGACAGTGATATTATGTAAATGATACGTGCTAACTGATGACAAACCGATATTTTATTGATACTCGCCTCGTTTGCATAAATACGAGTTATGACTTAATTATATTGCACTATGTTTTGTATTTTGAGTTATTTAAAAACACATTGAGTATTTTTAAAGTTCTCTACTTTCTTTCTGCAGGATTTTTGTGTTCTAAAGTCAGCAAAACTTGCATCACCATCATTTCATCTTAGTCGCCATTGCAGGAGCACGACCCCCTAATTTACCAGAGGCAAATGGAGGATTTGGTCTACACTCCCCACGCTGGCCAGACGGGTTGGAGAGGCCTAATTTTCATAGTAACCCATACATTTTACGAAATCCTAGGGAAGAGTGGGGGTGGTTCTATTACCTTCCAGAATAACCAGCATACACAGTTGTTATAGTTCTTGCAACTCACGAAGGCGAGTGAGCTTTACTTGTGTGTGCACGTGTACATGCACATAACGATAGTGTAATGTCTCTCAAAACTTTTGAAAAACGAACGGTAGCGAGCTACCACACATGTAAAGCTCACTCGCCTTCGTGAAATGCAACAACTATACCGTTTGTATTTCTTCTTAATATTTGTAGGTAGAGTTCCTTTATGGTATGTTATCATGTCATTGTATTACCTACGTAGTTGTTCAAGGTAACAAACCGGTTTACACGATGAAGTGTGTGAATTAATTCCCTTCCTGCTTGATATACTTAACGCAAAACTTTCAACTTTCCCAGATGAGAATAAAAATGTGTCCTTCTGGAGATTTAACCCTTCAATCGTTCTTTCGTTCGTTTCAGCCAAATAACGTCCACTGCTGGGTAAAGGCCTCCCCCAAGGCTTTCCATAACGACCGGTCCTGCACTGCCCGCATCCACGTTCTTTCCGCGACCTTCACCAAATCGTCGGTTCACCTAGTAGGAGGCCTGTCCACGCTACGTCTTCCAGCCCATGGTTGCCACTCGAGAACATTTCTGCCCCGACGGTCATCATCTCTACGAGCTATGTGCCCTGCACACTGCCACCCTTCAATAAAAAAACTTAACTGAAATTGTAACGTAAGCAACATAAGCCATATCAATGCTACGTTATTCACACTTCCAATTGAAAAAATACAATTTTTTTAACCATTAACATACAAGTTGCATATTATTTTTTACACAACAAAAGGCAGTATTTGACCGCAATCACACCTGATGTAAAATATGCAGTCTAGATCCAAGATGCTAATATCTCGTAGTAGCTCTTCTGGGACAATAATGTGGCAGCGAGGATGCCATAAATTAGTATCCGCAACCATGAACTGGAGGCGTGAAAAAACTCAAGTGACCACCGTCCATTGCGGAGGGGAACCATGCGATGGGATTTTGTTGGACATTATACCTGAGTTGCACCATCTTACTTTAACTTTAACAAACGTCAATACTGTCAAACTCCATACAAATTTACCGGTTATTGTTATAGATGGTTAATGTATGATGGTGCAACTGTAAACTCAGCCAAAATGTTGTTAAAGATCAAGCTGTAAAAGGTGGGAGCGAGAGACAAGAGGAGTCTCGTATAAGTAAGTCTAGCATTTTTTTACATAATTCTTTTAAACTATAAAAAAATATATTTTAGTCCAATAAACATTACAGTAAGTTACAGGTAGGTAGAGATATTAATCCAATCAGGATCAGGGCCATAGACATCAGGCATAGGCTGGCAAATCCACTTTAAAAAAAATCAGAATAAGAAGTAACTACCATTGTTCTTGAGTGCGTCACCACCACCAGATAGTAGGCGATATCAGTGAAAGGATTGTCTGCACTTTATTTATACATTGTGTCCTTTTAATGAAATCTTTAAATTTGTAGTGTTTATTGTCATTTAACTCGTTTTGTCATTATGCCCAGGTAGTTAGCCATCTATTGTTCTGTTACAAAGTCGCTATTGTACGAAAAATCATGAATAAAACACAACCATTGTTTGTTTTCTAATCCTAGCCCCGACTAAAACATGGCCGCCCTAACCGCGACGCAGGAATGTCTATGGCTGTTCGTTTTTTCGAACGTTCCTTTTTTAAATATTCAAATCGAATCACCCAAATTAAGTAGCCATAAACGGAATCAGCTTCCAAATTTGAATATTTCATTCGTGCCCGTACGAGTTCACGCTTTGATTTGTACGTAGTGGTGTGCATGTGTGCGTGTGCTAGTGAGGTTTAATTATCGATAAAGATCTGTGATTGTCAAGTTTATTTCAAGTACAATTATTATTAAACCGTGGCATGTGGGCATGTATGAATATGTTGATCTCCATTTTTGTTTTTAAATACTTGAGACTGATTGGATTTAAATGAAAAGTAAAAATGGAACACCAAATGATGATAGCTAACCTACTACACCAGTTAAATATCCTTGATTCTAGGCTTTCGTGCAGCTTTTTTTATTACGAGGAAAAGAGGATTCAAGGTCTAGGTAATCTATTCTTGTATTTCAAAGAAGTTTAATATATGCCATACCAATCTATATTTAAAATACACGGGATTAAACGACGTCTCCACGATTGAAACGTTGCATAATTGCTTGTATTAACGTACTAATCGAATCTAAATTCATGCTTACTGCTTTATGAAATGCTTAGATATTCTGGATTGCTTCATTACCATGGACTTATTCATATCAATTAGTTTCACGCAAAAAGGTGCATACATTAACAAAGACGTGAAATGTCGTTGGGAATCGAGCAAATCGATTTACATCGCTGATTATAAGATAATTATCGATTCTCGATTGTAATACTCGTTTGCATGAATGAGTGAGCATTACCATAGTTTAATTGTTTTACTCATCGGATTAGTCTTACCGTGCGAGTCTTTTTGCAAAGTTCGAAGTGCTAAGCCTAATTCCCATGTCTAAGTCTGTAATAGCAGAGTGTAACTGATAACAGTAGACTCACTCTATCTATATTAACTCGTGGAATGAGACCGCGGTAATAATCGATTTCGTTCGATTGATTCCAAAGTTCAGTCAGAAATGATTCATTGACTATTAATAATTATATTAGGTATTTGGAGGGACTTTATACTTAAATAGTAGAGCTATTTAGTCTCTAGTATCTAGCTGATGTTCGATGTTTTTCGCACATGTAGAGATGTGTGAACCAACCTATTTCAACTCTATTGTGGTAGTAATAGCGTGTTAAATGTTTCAAATTGATTGAGTATGGCTTTTAACTAGTAGCTAACGCCACTGATAGATTTAAATGCTATTCAAATGGATAAAATCATCGAACATGTTATTTTTTGTGACTTCGTATTTTTTGCGATTGAAAATTATTATGTAGAAGCTATTATGGCAGAGTAACAGTTATAATTAGCAATCCCATGCAAAACATCGATATCGAAAAACATTTCAAATCAAAGTCAACACATCCCTAATTCTTTTGTCGCAGCGCGCCGCGCGATGATAAGGAAACATTTTAAATTAGTAGAAAAGGAGAAGAGAAAAAATATCGTAAAAAAATATTATATTTTTTTTATTATTTATATTTTATCACGCGCACACAAAACGGGTAGCCGCTCGCTACCAGCGAACCGATATAAATTATATCATTTTTCACTGCGACATGCCTAACGGGTGTAAAAAATGACGGCCATTCAGTTTTAAAAGTTTTGCCGCCGTTTTTTTATCGTTTCCGGACGGAGGGATTCCATTTGAACTTGGAACGATCGGTTTCACGCGACCGCTCCAAAAAGTCCTGATACATCAACGATTTGATGCAACCTCTTTATTGGAAATGGTTTTTAAAGCTGCATTGGAGGTTAAAAAGTCTATGTAGCCAGTGTCATTTGTTTTTTTCACGTTTAACCTCGACTGTCGGCCTTTTTATGATTCGTTTGTGAATAAACGGGCTCTATGGTTCAATATTGGAATTTATAATTGTAAGTTTTGGGGCTACGTTAATGAAAAATAAGGTCCTTGAACCCTGATGTGGGTCAAAGTCGTAGTGGACTTGAAAAATGTTTTAGTTTTGGGACTTTTTGGGATATGACAGGATTAGATGGTGGTCATGGTAGCGAAGATTTCATTCATACACATAGGTTTACCTACATTACACCTTGAGTAAAATACTATGAATTAATACTACACGCAAGTGAAGATAAATATGAAAGTAAATAGTGTGGAGCGAAATTAATACTCTTATTTTTTAATATTTGTATTAAAATTGCCTAGAATATTAAAATGACGGCTCTATTAAAGTTTGACGGGTTTGGGGAATTTTGAATTTAGTTGTAACAATCGATATAATACCTAGTTAGAGACTTATGTAAGAATGTTAAACTCTACTACAGAAAAGAGAGAAAAAATCAGCACACACCTTTTTTTTATAGATTTATCTTATTAGTTCAATTTTTAAGGTATTAACGTATTATCTATTGAAACTACGGATCGGAGACCACACCGAATTTGACTAAACATGGATGTGCTAAGCGTGGAGGTGTCTTCATTTGTAACAAACCTTTTTATTATATTCAGTAAAAAATAATGTTTTTCAGTAACATAGAAAATAAGTTCAACTTAAAACGTCGCAAAATAAATAAAATTAATGTAATTATTTTTAATTACAAAACTTGTCTCTACAATGTCATTTTTATTTTCTTTTTACAAACTAGAAACATCAAAAATTATAAACTTGCTTGCAATGGACAATATGAGCTAAACCATCTACTCTATTAAAAGCACATTTTGGGTGAATTTTATTCTACGACTTGACTCTTCTTCTGAATGCAGCTGCAAGGTCTTCGTAGATTGTAGAGCCATAGTTGCACCTCTCTACTAGATATAGGTAAGTATATTTGATAGGTCATTCTCTTGAAATAATTGTTAATAACTGTTTTAAATATTATATTATACTTGTTGCAATTCACGAAGGCGAGTAAGCTTTACATGTGTGGTGGCAAGTTTTGATAGACATTACACTATCGTTATGTACACACACAAGTAAAGCTCACTCGCCTTCGTGAGTTGCAATAACTATTGATACTTACACTCTGGAATGGAATCCAGTTCCAGCTGTGTAAAATGAGGGTAATTTTACTTAAACCTTTTAGTAGCTGCTTGGTCAACACCCGTTGCCCGGGTTCGACTCCCGACTCGGGCAGCGTCGTAAAATCACTATATTTAACGTATAATATCTCACTTTTGTACTGCGCCGACCGCGAGTAGGCAGAAAAGTATGGATATGCTGAGTACAAACTAAAATTTACGCCAGTTTGAAGCTCAACAAATACGTAGTCATTCAAATCTGTTTAGTAGTATCACAAATAACAAGTCGAGCAAAAAAGCGGCACGGCCGTACCATGCTTTTCTCGAAGCAATTCAGGCCATTTTCGACCCCCTGTATCATCGTTGTGGATAAAACTAGAAGACTGAATTTTCAGTATCCATGCAGGCATTGTAAAGACACGGTATATTTCAAATTTCATTCAATTTGAACCTGTAGTTTAAGAATTATAATGGGTAAAAGTTTCTTAATTTTGTCACTCACTGACTGACTGACTGACTGACTCACCGATCATCAAAATTCTAAGGCACTTCTAGCAGACCTAGAAGCTTCAAACTTGGAATATAAGTAGTGTTTGGTGTATGAATCAAGGAAAAACTAAAATATTTGGGGGCACGGTAGTGCAACCGCTAACTAAGACTAGCAAAATTTTTCAATTTCGGTCCAGTTTTATAAATATTTAACTACTTACTTAAATAACTTTGTAATACCATATAAATATAAAAGGCGCACGGTAGTGTCCCCGCCAAGTCGAGTAAAATTTTTCAATTTTGGTCCAGTTTTCTAGATACATAACTGCTGTCTACAAAATACAAAAAGAAATGAGATCCCATCAAAAACAATACTTGTCAAAAAACCAAGTCTCAAACAACTTTTTACCGTAGAACAACTGAGTTGCGAGACTTGGTTTTTTTGACAAGTATTGTTTTTGATGGGATAATATTTAACCTGTGACTAACACACCTACATCCATATTCAGGAGCAAACTTGTGAGACAATGTTCCGTTTAAAAAGCTAAGATACCCCGTTCTGTAGTTGAGAATTCCGGGTGAAGCTCGCTTCCGCCTCCAGCCTAATCATCCCTTTCGATCATCAGTTTCCTTGTGGTCGATAAAAAAAGAAGATAATAAGTTTTTAGTAAAGTATACCTAATGAGGATAGAAAGAAACGATGCTTTGGTATCAGATGACGACCTCTATGCCTGTAACTATATTTTCAGAGATGTGTTTCCATTTTTTTCAGCTAGATGCAAGATGTATTATGCAACCAGTCTTATCCACACTACAACTACCTTCATTAGCCCGACAAAACCAATGACATTTACCGCAAAGGGCCGCAGCGAAGAACGTCGCAAGTCCAAAAATTCAAAAATCATAACCGACTCAAATTTTATTATTATAAAACACGTTTTCGTTTTTATATCTTTTATGAATTGAGCCTTTATGGTGGGTGTGAAACTTATGACATTTGATAATGTATGTCGCCCCAATATGTTTTGGTTTTTTTGGGCCGGGACCCGAGAATGTAGTGGCATCCATTGCCATCATTTTTATAGGTAGGTTATTACGAATGTATTAAAATATTCCCAATATTTATCCCGCTTCCACTAATGGCGCAGTCTTCCAGCGACTTGGCCCACGTTAAGCTTGGTCCATGGGCCAAGTAGCCAGTTTGAATTTTTAAATATTTTTTCTTTCGGTAACTGAGCCCACCTTCAATGTTTTATTTTTAAACACTAACCACCTTACTAATGTTTAAAAAGTTACACAGTTGTTGAACACTGTCTTAAAATGTCATTTCCATACTAAACGTCACTTTAAAACACTGTACAACTAGCGTGTAAGTTTTATTAGTAAGGGCGTAAATCAACAAAGATCTACTCTTAGAATCTTAGAGTTTGGTCAGTTGCTGGAAGAAAAAATATTTCATATTCATAAATGTTTCATAACTTAGTCTTACGACTATTTCTATACTTCTAATTCTGTTAACTATTTTTATACTTCCTGATGTTAGAATTTTAATAACTAGTGACTAGGCTACTTTACTTAGAACTTTTCTAGTCGTCTAGTCTCTTAGTACCGGTTTTGCGTTCAGAGGTCGAGGTCCCGGGTTCCTTTCCGGGGTCAAGCAATTAACGTGTGTTGAGTGCAATATAGGTAATAATATTATGGAGAAATAAAGTTGTTTGTGGGTATAGAGTCGTAAGAGAAGGTATAGTTTATCAGCCTGTATATTTTTATTATTTTTGAAAGCAACGTGAGACGTCCACCCACAAGGTGGACCGACGACATCTTAAAAGTAGCAGGAAGGCGCTGGACGCAGGCCGCTACCAACCGGGCAACATGGAAAGCATTGGGGGAGGCCTATGTTCAGCAGTGGACGTCCTATGGCTGATATGATATTTTTGTTGCAAAAATAGCATCTATTACAATCGCTTAAGGTAAACCTTCGTTTGTCACCTGTCACCTGTCGCTTTGCAATAGAGGGAAGTCGAACCTTACTTCGAACTCCTCCTATGTTCTTCCGATTAATTTCGTTGCGGGTCCAATGACAGTTTAACTTTCCTCCGGGACAAACTTGACCTTCACTGGTTGGGTTTTTATTGGCGGTCAAGCTGTAGATCCTGGCTGCACAGGAGTTGCAGCGGTGGGAACGAGAGGTGGGAATAGTCCCGTAATCGGATAAGGGCTTGTCCCCACGGCAACCTAGTTTTACGGGATCCAGTAATGCAGGATCAAAAACTGGACTGTCAAGTGAAGACACATACGCCCGTATTCACAAACGATACTTTTTTAAGTGAAGCAGCAAATCGAATGCACAGCATTGAATAGATCTCTGACCCTGTACGTCCTCGCGCACTGTGAGACCTCATAGTAATGTTAATAAATATGGGTGATAGAGATAGTTATGTGTGTTTGATATTCGAATTACAAATTCAAACGGACCGGTTTTTTGCGGGACACTGCAAACGGGATGTCTTCGTGGGATCTAGCCCTAAGATGCCACAGTTAGCTTGAAGTTCTATCTTAAGTACACGGTAGCAATTTTAAGTAATTAGTAGTATTTTACCTACAGACTGGAATAATATCGTTTTAAATACATTTCAAAATATTTTTACCAAACTAAAAAGGATTTACCCGACTTACTCTCTCAATTTTCTAAGCAACAAGATTATACAATAGTAAAAATTAATAAAAAAAACTTTTTGGCAAAACTTCAGGTAATCGTTATCTATTTCTTTACAATTTTTAAACAATGCATCATTATCACTAGGCATTGTGCTATTATGCCTTTGCCAAAAAAACTGTCAACTATAAAAAAGTAACAGAAAAATAGTTCGTACAGGTTTGGTAAGTAGGTAGGTACAAGAAAAAGGTAGAGACGACTTCGAGCGTCAAGTTAGCAACTTGAAGAGTAAACAGTGGGTCTAGACAAAGTGCAAATTATAATCGCAAACCAGTCGAAAAGTGGTCGAAAAGCCCCTTTTTTATATGGACTTTTGACGGATTTGATTCGATCAAAAAGTGCGTTTTGTCTAAGGGGGCAGGCAGCATAGTTCATGACACCTAAAATGGCCAAAATGTTGACAACACAAACTTATTCCAATTGCAACAAAGACGTGTTGCGAACTTTTTGGCTACTTTGGGTGTCGAGAATTGTTTTGACGCTGACTGTACAGCTTAGAGCTTTTGGGAAGCTGCGTCATATCCTCTCGTCGCCACTGCCAGTGCCTAGATATTTCAAATTCAAATTTAAAATTGGAACGTGTAATATGACAGTAAAGTTGTGTAAAAAATAATTACACGAAAAAATAGCTAGTCTATAATACCCGTCCTCTATGCATTCTTGAAGCCTGTGTGACTACGAAATTTACAGAAATGTGGGGTTCATTCCTATTAATCCATTAAACACGCATGAAATACCGTATTTTTGTTTAACTACTAAAGGTTATTAATAGTTTTTTATTTCCACCATCTCAAAAAACATAATCTTCTCATATTGTAATCATTAAATCCAGAGCAGATACCAAAAAAGTTAGTAAGAGACAGTACGAGTACCAGCTACCAAAAAATATCATCACAACATCTTAGGCTGACTTGCACCATCTTACATTAACTTTAACATATTCCATACAAAAAACATCGGTTATTATTGTTATAGTCACGGTCAAAAGCTGGCGCAACTTAGCCTTAAAAATCCAAAGCCTTCCCAAATCTTAATATTTCCGAGCATCTTGATATCAAACATGGCCGCCGCATTCGGTAGCCGAACGGTTTATACTTTATAGGGCCATATCAATTAAATTACGTTCCGTTACGAAACAAACGTTATTTATTGGAATGTTTGAACTGGGCACTGACGATGGTGATATTTTATAACTTGGGATGACCTTGTCGTTTTATTGGATGACTGTTGTTGTTTTGAAATAGAAAGGTTAACTTTAACTTGAAAAGAGGCTGACAATGACGCCCGTATTCACAAACGATGCTTGCTTAAGTAAAACAGGAAATCGAACGCACGGCGTTGAATAGAGCTTTGTGATTGGTTCGTGTGTCACACTGTGCGTCCACGCGCACTATGAGACCTCATAGTAAATGTTTGTGAATACGGGAGTACGGGAGTAAGACTCAGTTGCAACAACTAACTTTAACCGTAACTATAATGACTACCGGTGTTTTTGTTAGAGTAAGGTTGGGTTGCACCATCTTACTTTAACTTGAACAAACGTCAAAAATCTGTCATACTCCATACAGAAAGCACTGGTTGTAATAAGCCTTAGTTTGATAGATTTTAATAGTCTTTTGGTCTTAGTGAAGGTTAACTAAAAGTTGAAAATCTTTTCCAACTGACAATAGTGATTAATGTTTCTTAAGTTGCTTTTCAGACTGCATAAGAACGTTCAAAAATCACTTTTAGCCTTTTTTTTGCTATTTACTGATAAAAACGAGGAGATGACTCTCATTTAACTGTCTCTAAAGAATTGCAACAACTATACGTACACAATTCACGAAGGGGAGTGAGCTTTACATGTGTGGTGGCTCGCTACTGTTCGCTGAGTGTGAGTTTTCATTTCACTAGTGAGCGCGTTTGATGTAAACTCACGCTCATCAACCCACTGTTCGTTTTTCAAAAGTTTTGACAGACATTACACTATCGTTAAGTGCGTGTACACGTACACACATGTAAAGCTCACTCACCTTCGTGAGTTGAAAGACTACGATATGGGTGTCCCAAATATCAGCGTCAAGCCAGTGGCGGCGTAGCATGGGTTGGCACCCGGGGCGATCTCCCCCCCCCCGTTACAAGTCCTATGGCACCCCCTGGTATCCTGGTATCCCCCAGGATTTTTTGGGGTTACCTACCGATTCGAAGATTGAAAGACAATCGCACCCCCCACCCCCCNCTGGTATCCTGGTATCCCCCAGGATTTTTTGGGGTTACCTACCGATTCGAAGATTGAAAGACAATCGCACCCCCCCCCCCCCCGTATCATGACATAGACCGCAGATTTGCCATGCAGATGTGCCAGTGAGTACTAATCTGCGCGACTTGTCACCCCCTGATGCTTGGCACCCGGGGCGGACCGCCCCCACCGCCCCCTCCTTACGCCGCTACTGCGTCAAGCGGGCAACGAGTGACAGAAAGGGTAGATAATGTGACTTAGGATTAGAGAGAGACACTTGACTCTCTTGACTCAAGACAGCTCTGAGAACAATGCGCGTGTCTCTCCTGAAGATCTAACACATACGCATTCACAAACATTACTATGAGGTCTCACAGTGCGCTTGAACGCACAGGGTGACACACGAACCAATCACAGAGCTCTAATCAACGTTGTGCGTTCGATTTGCTGCTTCACTTAAGCAAGCATCGTTGGTAAATACGGGCAATAGACACACAGTGTTAAGTACAGTTACCTAGTAGATGCAGGCACACTTGAAAACGGCTGGAACATAATAATGTATTCATAATCATCATAATTTCAGCCATAGGACGTCCACTGCTGAACATAGGGCTCTCTCAATGATTTCCACTTTGGCCGGTTGTTAGCGGCATCCAGCGCCTTCCTGCTGCCTTTATGAGGTCGTCTGTCCACCTTGTAGGCTGGACGTCCTTTGCACTTGTCGGTATGGAACAAAATATTGTTTCTATCTTATTAGCCACTAGCTTTCCGCCCACGGCTTCGCCCGCGTGGAATTTTGTCTGTCACAGAAAAACTTTATCGCGGGTGTCCCTGTTTCAAAAACCGGGATATAAAACTATACTATGTCCTTTCCCGGGACTCAAACTATATCTATGCCAAACATCAAAATCGGTTCAGTGGTTTAGGCGTGAAAGCAAGACAGACAGACAGACAGAGTTACTTTTGCATTTATAATATTAGATAGATTTGTTGAAGTACGCTAAAAAGGTTCATAAGAAGAGAAAAATTGAGTAACCTGAAAAATCGTAATAATGGAAAAAATGTCTTTAAAACGTGAAACCCACACGGGTAAAGCCGCGGGCAAAATGTTAAATATAAATACTGTAATAATTTTGTATGTTATTTAATATTGGCGATGCTACGAGAATGGAGAAATTGTTGAAGTTAAAATGTACATGAACTTTCATTTTACATTTATAACTGAACAATGATACGGTTGAAATTCTCGGTTATTTTATTTTAACTATTAATTATATCCGAAAGTAAATCTTGCTTAATATTGTATCGATAAAACAACACTTGATTGAATATCAGTCATAGAATCTGTCCTGCGATTGGTCTAAATATTGAAGCTTAACAAATTTTAAGCTCTATGCTAGATTCGAGCTTTAAGCTTTGATAGTACGCATCTTCTTGAGATACATACATAATTTATTTGTTACTCTCGTGTAAGCTAGCTTTGTAAAGTTACATCCAAATCCGTCCAGTAATTTCGCGTCAACGAATATCAAAATCTATCTTTTCCCGCTGAGAATCGAATGTGCTATCCACTGCATCCACCGGTCCCCCGGTCAAAGATTTGAAAGTTCTTACAAAACAACTTGACGACAATTGTTGGAATCAATACCGGTTTCCGAACGTGGTGACACAGTTCAATTCCGCGGTCGGGCGGTGCGAGGCGCAAAAGGCAGTAAGTACAAATGTTCATTTATTTTTGTATTCGTTCTTGTAAAATAAAGGCAAAAGCTTCGGGGTGAATTAAAAGAAAATAGTTAATTAAAAAAGTACTTCCTAAACATTCTTGTTTTATTTTAAACTGAGTTTAAAGCTTTGGCTCTCCATTGGCAACTGACTCATAGGTGGCTCAAAGACCGACGGCTTAAGTACATTCTATGAAGCACGGAATAGGTACATACATCTCTTTCACAATCAATTTTATTCAAACCTAAACAAAAAAATTAATTAAGCTCATTTCCATTTTATTGTTGAATCTGAGATTTGAACCCAGGACTTCCAGGTTAAGTGTCGACCTCACTCACTATTCATCATCATGACAGGACACATCTCAGGACGTCCACAGCTGAACATTACGCCTCCCCCAATAATTTCTAAATTGACTGGTTGGTAGCGGCCTGCATCCAGCGCCTTCCTTCGTCAGATGGAATGGAATGTGTGTTATCCACTTACCATTTAAAACAATATTAAATAGTTTAAGATTTTTATAAAAGAAACTCAAGAAACCAAAAGTTCACACTACTGGACACCATAAACAATATCGACAGAAAAAGAAATTGTTTAAAAATTAAAAGCAATTTGTAAGAAAAATAAATACCATGCAAATAAAAAATCTAAAAATTTCGGCGACGCCACCGTAACACTATTGTCTAATTTTTAGACAAAAAAGGGATTAAATCATCATTTCCAGTATTAACTTCTGTCTGTT
Source organism: Ostrinia furnacalis (assembly GCF_004193835.3). Classification (NCBI taxonomy): domain Eukaryota; kingdom Metazoa; phylum Arthropoda; class Insecta; order Lepidoptera; family Crambidae; genus Ostrinia; species Ostrinia furnacalis. The sequence continues at coordinate 150,260 of NW_021137889.1, read as the reverse complement.
TGTCTCGTTCTTGAGATTTCTTTGTTTGAAAACAAAAGAATGGACGGATTGTCTTTGGATTGTCACCCTTGTGTCATATTTTTATACTGTGGGAACAGATTTTGTTATTTGCCAAAAAAAGGATTTTGCAAATTATAATAAAGTTTTTACTTTAAAACGTTATTTTAAAGTAAAAATCAAGTTTGTTTCACGATACTAGTGCATTAATCCGTTTTTGACTATAGTTGAGTGTTTTATCCCATTAATAAATCCCTAATTTAGGCGTCTAGAAAGCAAAAGGGTATAATTTAGAAAATGTTTTTTTTATGTTGAAACATTTTGGTTGAATTCAAAAATGATTTATTTTATCTGGAGATCAAAATAGTTATTATAAAATATGAATTTACTTCAGTTCAAAAATAAGACTTCGGAAATCCGTTAATAATATTTTTTAAGGATAATCGTTGATGTCTTTTTAAAACCTCATCTTTCTAGTCATAGCCTAGCCTTTTATCCATTAGTCCTTCAGGAAAAAAGATAATTATTATGTAGCTGCTTCACACCTAAGTATTAAAAACAAAGTATTTTCTAAAATGTATTTTCATTGAAAAACATTAAAGTTTCATCACATAATATGTATTATCTGTAACTCGCAATTTGATAACGTTAACATGTAGATCGTTACATTTGTTTGGACTGGATTCAAACAACAACCCCAAAACCGATGTATCAAAACAATCAATATCGATCCAGGCCAGCACGTGGTACGAAGACACGCCTCTTAAACAAAGCCTATACCCACACAAAAGAGACCACCTATATCGCTCCACCGAAACTACTAAACACCGCTAAATATCGTCAGGTATTGCCAAATACTCGAAAAAGTGACGCTTTTTCGTTTTTTCGTACCTGAAAATTGTGTCGCGACAGGGGTGGGGCGAGTGAGGGGCGCGATGCGGCAGTCTGGGCCCAACCTCCCGGCTGAACGTCACGCGCGCGCTCCGGACAAAGACATTCGAAATTCGAATTTTGTTTACGGACAGTGTTTGTGGTTTCTTTTTTCAAACGGCCTAACCTACAACGAAGTTTTTTTTAATTGACTTATATCGAGTCGAAAGTCGCTGATTAGTGTTTTTAAGATAAGATAATTCGGTAGAAACATCGCATTCGTGCCGTGCCGTGAGAAGTGATAGATCGTCAGTCATTAACTCCGCTGATTGTGATATTGTATCGAGTTTTACACTCTGTGCAAATTGCCACAGGACAGATTGGATTTTCATTTTCTGAGGTGAGTTTTTGTTTTTTTTTTACGTGAAAAGCGACGGAAGCTCGCGCAAAGCTGACACTGCGCACTGCCTTGAATAAAAAACCTTGTTCCAATTTCAAAAGACAAAAAAAACAACATAACTTTATAAAATAGTTTACGCACAAAAATCTTCTTTGTTTTTGTCGAAAAACTATGCGACTATTTTTAATATGTTAAAACCTCGTACTACGTCAGCGGAACATTTTTGCTTTGCGGTAGGCGTGAAAAATTAGTGCCTGAATCGGAACGTAGTTTTTTATAACAAAAAAACATACAAAATAAACATTGTAGTAAATTAAATAAGTTTATTAATCGTTAATACTTTTTAAGAACCGTGGAAGACTGTCATATCTTGCAATGGCGCGGTGATAACAATTTGTAATCAGTTCTTGTATCTATGATTAATGCCGTACATTATCAATTATAAATAAGATTAACAAAAAACAGCTGCCTGTTTTTTTGCTATTTTTTAATAAACAGATTGAAGTGAAAAAGGGCGTAACTGTAATTAATTACCTTTTTTTTAAGTTTTAGGATTGTAATATAGAAGGGAATTGTAAATAATCGATACTAATTATCTTAATATTTTTAGTTTTGTAACATGTTTCGCTACTATTAAGAAAAAATACATAAAACACTTTTAAAACAAAATGAGTGTCTCTACTTAATTATTTTAAAAGGCTTGCAGTATCGTATCCTAAAATTTAAAATTTTAAGGTGTTAATAAAATGACAAGCAACATTTTTATAAAATGTAATTACACACATCATTAATTACAGCTTATCAGGTTATCAGTGACACCTAAGGAACGTGAAAAAAATCAGCCAGACTATTATTTTATAGGAAATAAGTATTAATCATAACTCTTCTTACCTTCAGCTTCAAAGAGTCTACTAACTTAAAATAGAATTCAATTTGTCCCAAAAACATCAGATTAATCATATTTTAATCTATTATTCCTAAGTGACATTAATTTAATTCATATTAAATAAGTAAATTAAATATGACTTAATGAAAAGTATCGAGAAATGTATTTTTCATTAGTCTTGACATATTATTTAATTTACTTTGATTACGAATGATATTTTTATTATACTAAAAATTATATAATTTTTGATTGAGCATCGACGTATTATTATTGAATAGCCTGCCAAAAAATATATTTTAAAATTCAATTGCGCACGCCCCTATGGTTTCGTTAATAATAATTTTATACTTTTGTATTCACTGTGAGGGGAAGGGAAATGCTCATTTCTGGGGTGTGAATTGTTGATTGGTATATAATTTCTATTACATTGGCCTATCCGTTACATAGGGTAACGCTGCTGGCAGTAACCCGACTATTTTTTTGCACTTACTACATTTTTGATTGCAGATTAAAAGCAAATGAAATGCGATATAATGATAAAATTGTGTGTTATTGGAGTATAATAATTGAGGTAAATAATAAAAGCAAGTTGGCGACTAGTAAAAGTTATAAATCTATTATTTTATTTTACTTTAAGCTACCTGTATTTTCTACAAGTATAATTTCTGGTTTATTATTAGCAGTGCCCGCGACTTCGTACGCGTGAAAATCATTTTTCCTCTGCACCTATTACTCGTAGCGTGATGGTATATAGCCTATAGCCTTCCTCGATAAATGGGCTATCTAACACTGAAATAATTTTTCAAATCGGACCGGTAGTTCCTGAGATTAGCGCGTTCAAGTAAACAACAAACAAACTCTTCAGCTTTATAATATTAGTATAGATAGGTAGAGAACAAAACTGTTATCTTTTGAAAATTAAAGTTATAAATCTAACTTTTTAGTACAGTTAATAAATTAATTAGAACTTCCAATCACGGCACGCAAAATACTCGGTTAGATTACTAAATCAAAAAAAAGTTATTTCTTATCCAAAATCCTTGTGAATTACACACGTACAGTAGGTATCTTGTCAGAATATAATGGATTAGTTCCTGATTTCGAATACAAAGATAAAAACTATAATTATGATAAAATAAGCGCGTAATCCACATATTGTTGTAATTCCTATTAATTATTTGGTTTGATTTAAATTTTATTTACGGCATACCATTTGATTTCGTCCTTTGTATAAAAATAATCATAAATTAATTAATTAATTATTGCAACATTGCGAAATGCTCTAATGTGAAAAATTGTATTGTATTGTATTGTATAATCATCATTGATCATAATAACTAGAAATAGCTACTATCTAGCAATTATTGCATCAAGTAATAAAATTAAATACTACCTACCTAAATCTATTTTGTCTTAATTGTGTCTTTTACGTTTTGTCTATCCTATACCATTATTTTGAATACACATAAACTTATTCATACTTCGATTACAATCAGAAATGTCAACCCTATTGGCCATTTTAATACCACGTGCTAATAAAACTATAAAAAAAAACCTTTCTTTTAAGGACAATAAAAATAAAACTTACAGTTGCGCGCAAAACATCACAAGCCGTTTTCGGCAAAAATGTATTTGTGATTCGCAAAAAAATAAAGAACGGATTCGCCAAAGTATTGTCTAAACACTTGTAGTAATAAAATACATTTATTGCCCCCGAAAACACTGGACAATGCATTTTGTTAACAATGAAAACCGTCCTAAGGAAGTGTATGAAAGTACTAACGAGTGAGATTATAGTTTTATTGCACCATAAATATAGTAAAAGACGAGAGTAGACTTATTTTGTACTCCTTTTAATAATATTTCTTTTAAAAATATGTTAGATGCCGACAAATATACTAATTACTGATTTTTAAACGGACAGTTTTGTTCCAACATTTTTTATAAGAATCTAGATTTTGTTAAAAAGCACAAAATATTAACCTAGTATGCTTAAATAGCCATTCACAATACTGCAAAATCCACGTTAAAACTATCAAACATGTCTCTAATTAATAAATAATAATAAATAATAATAAATAAATAAATATCCTTGGACATTTTACACTGCGCCGCTAGCCCCAAACTAAGCAAAGCTTGTACTATGGGTACTAGACAACGGATATAAACATACTTAAATACTTTTTTTTTTTGTAAATACATACATATTATACATAGAAAACACCCAGACCCGTCACAGAAATTAAAATTCATCATTTCAATTTCTGCCCGGCCGGGAATCGAACCCGGGACCTCTCGGTATAGTAGTCCGTTCTGAACCACTACACCAAACGGCCGACTGATTAATTTAAATTGGTATAAATTTTTGAAACTTTTTTTCAAATTCAGCGATTCAAAAAAAAACATTCATACAGAATATTATTCAACAAAAACACCCACAGCACACTATTGTATATTTATGATGATACACCCCTACCCTAGGCGTGGTGGCGACACGCCCTGCAATTTGCGATGTTTCCACTTAGGACGCTCTGCGACGCGGCTTTAGGGCGTAACGGTTAAAGTACAGGGTAGTAAGTGCGGTCGATTTCGAATTTCGAACGCAAAAAATGAATAAATGCACTTTCGGCGTTTTTATCTTGGCACTTACGTCCAAACGAACCACTGCGTAAAAGTACTTCAACTTCAAGTACTTCTTTTCTTGTCTGTTTGGTTATTTTCGATTCATAGTTCAAAAGTACATTATTATGTAGTAAAAGTAACGTAAAGTCACAGTTACGGCAAATAACTAGCAATAAAATCATTAGACAAATAACATTTTATTTAGGTTCTTAGTTATGTAACATAAACATAACAAACCAAGCACTGAAAAATAATTTGGTGATTTGCAGCCTTTTTCCCAGTGAGGTTACCAAATAACCAACGAGCTTTTCCAAGCTCTGGTAAAGCAAAAGAAAATAAAGAAACCAACCGAATTGAGAACCTCCTCCTTTTATTGAAGTCGGTTAAAAAGACAATTACTTAGACATATTATACCTATTTGTAATTGGCTTGTATTGTAAAGGAGGCTATCCAGTAAGTACCTACTTGTATTTAATAAACTGGAACACTTAAAAATTTCCAGAAGCTTCTAAGTAAATAACCGATTTAAAAAATACGCTTGAAAAATATCAGAGGAAACTTTGACTGAAAAACAAACCTTGTAGCTGAAATAAATGGAAAATTTTCGGCTTTACTTCGTATTTTAATAATCTTAGCGTGGGCTGCAACAGCCCTCGTCTTCGTCTCACGATCAGATGTTTACCGCCCATAGACAAGTGTTTACCGCCCATAGACAACTGTTTACAAAATGTTAATCCTTTTAAAACCTACAGGTTTTCATGATAAATAATTTTCCATTGTGAGTGTAATAAGCGTGTACTTGACTTTGTTAAGCTATTATGTAACAGCATTATTTCTAAGTGTATGTACTTATAAAATACCTAAACATTAACATAAACATGTTTCGGTAACTTTTACTCAATAATAAGGCTTAACCAGCTATTACCCGCGGCTTCGTCTACACAGAATATTATCCTAGGATTTAGGTTTATTTTCCCTTGCCATTTAAAAGGAATTTACATAAATAAACCATAGACACCTATTAACTAACTTTAAAGTCTCTTTTTTTGACACAAGTTATTTTTTTTATGAATTGCCTAGTGAAAACATAATTACTCGTATCTACTAAATCCTACATGAACTTTCATTCATTTCTCTTTTTCACAACTTCAGACATGTTTTCCTAAGTAACTCATGCCTTTTTGTTTTTTTTTTTTACAACGGGGACATATTTGTCACACTGGTGCATCTCAATATTCTAAATTTTTAGCGCCGCCTTGGTGGCTAAATCCTGGATGCACCCATTCAAGTATTAACTCTAAATTTTCAATATTTTAATGGTGCTATGAAAAAAAAACTGGTAAAACATCACAGTAGCGCCGCCCTGATGGCTAAATCCTGGATGCATCCATTGAAGTCAAAAGGCATACATTTTAATTGGCCCTCATTAGAGAGGGCCATCCCTCCGTCACAAACAAACAAACTGAAACTAATTGGGCAGATCTAATCGGTGATAGTTTAACTTCATTTTGCGAGGGGTAAAAATTAATGATGTTGAAATATTTAAAGAGAGAAAATCTAAGTATTTGCTTTATTTTATTGCTCTAAAAAATTGGTCTGAAATATGGTTTTGCCAGCGCGGGAAGAGACAAGAAAAGAAAAAAGCTTTGTTGATTGGTTTATAATAAATAGAAAAAAACTGAAGACTTGACTGTATGGCATAATGCCTTTTCCTTTTCCAGGAAGAGGAAATAATCCAACCGAAAAAAGTATATTTAAATAATAAAACGTGATAGCAGTAAACAACGTATAAATTAAACATCAAATAAAAAATATGAAAGAGTTGGTTCACCTATCAGTTGCGTTTTAATTTTAAATGTTCAAAAATAGAACGAACAATTTCCCGCGTAAAAGCGTTCCATTTTTCGGCGGCAAAATATTATTTTTATCTCAATATCAGGCAAAGGCATCAAAGCAAACAGCCTACCCTTTGTGTGATACTCTTTTGTGATATCTACATTCGTTAACTATACCAAATGTGTACGCAAAATCTGCTAATTAGAAGCGCCTCTGTTATTCAATTTTCAGTCGTATTGCTATGAATTTAGGTATTTAATTAGAAATGGCATAAAGTTAGGATTATAGCAAATGGTAAATAGATTTGCAATGGAATTGATATTTGAAGCTTAATTAAGTTAATCAATGCATGAGTATCGAACTGATGAATATTTCGTCGCATCTTGTTGGCTACTGAGTCTAATAATGATTTGAAATTTAATTCTAGTGTTATGAGAATATAATGGAATCTAAATTAAGTGAAAATTTATAACATTTCTCGCAAAAACATAATGATAGTGCGGACTTTAAATGGAAATTAGTTTCTCTGTAATAAAACATCACGCAATCATCCTTCGAAGACAGCAAAAAACGGTTGTTAATACACTGTTAGTTAAACATTATTATTTACTAATTAGGTAAATTAACATAAATGAAAACCTACAATATTGCAGTTAACTGAAAAGTTAACACGCAGCGTATTTATGAACCATCATAGGTTCAACCTAAAGTTCATCTGTCCAACGGGTAAAAAGCGCGCGACCTTTAGCCTAGGCCCAGACCACCGATTTTTTATCGGCCTATTCGGGCAGTTAATCAGTATGGGCATGTATGGAAGTGCGCACATTACACATACAAATTAGAATCGGGCCCAACTATCGGTCGACTAAAAATCGGTGGATTATTAGAAACCACGTTATACCTACTGAGGAAATTCATTGATTTGACAGATACAAAAGATTTTACTAAGAGTACGTTGTAAATACCCAAAACGACCTATAATCTGCAATACATTCGAATTACGCGTGTTATTTTAGAAATGAAATCACGAATTATCGGTAATTACCGAAAAATTCCGATGATAACTCGATAACAGCTGTCAGATAATAGATCGATGTGGCTTTAATCGATTTACGAAATCATTCTGATTTAATTTTGGATTGTGATTTCATTTTGAAATATTTTTTGTTAAAAAGTCGAGGAGAAGGAAAAGGCCCCAACTACAAAAATAAGAGTTTTCTAATTTGTTCCTAATTTTAAAGTAACTATCTTTTTAATATTTGTGGTTTGTGATTGTGGTGTATTGCAGCAATGACAACCTTCTTTATTAAAAGACAAGAAAAAAAAAAGTAAAAACTACGTAAATATTTCAGACAATTATGTTCAATGATGGATATGATTAGTTGTATCAAATCCTCTAATCCATTTTCCTCTGATAAATTAGAGTCTTGCCACAGTCTTGCATTGGAGAATAAATGACCTGATAAAGATGTATAATGAAAAACTATTGTGTTAGAAACACATAATATTTACAGACCAGTTTATCAACAAATTATTTTATTTCAGTTGCGTAATCCCCTAACACCTGCATAAATCTCAGTGATAAGAAATAGTCCTAAAGATAGATAAATTCACGTTTATTTATTTTGATATCATTGTAATAACATTGGGATTAAATATCTTTTTTAGAATTTCCGTAAATAAGTCTTTATATACATTTAAGTATGTGTAATTCTCAGCCGTAGATTGTACATAGGTACATTCAATTTGCTATAAATAATAGGTACGGCATCTCATTATTTGGTAATCTAATACTTTTTAATGTGTTAAAATGTCTCGTCAAGACTGTATGATATTATAGAACTAAGAAACAATAAACGTAATAATGATAACATACGCACTTATAAGTATCTAAAATTACTCCCAATTTCAAGGGGTATTTTTTTACTTACAATGGCAAAAATACACTATGATAGTTTATTAAAAAAAAAAACTTAGTATAAAATATGTTATTACGCTTATAGATTATATTTGCTATCTTAATAGTAGTAATTATCAATAGATATAGCTAGATACGTAATTGCCCAAATAATGATGTCGAAATAACGTGACACTATAATACACGTGACTACATTACATGTGGTATTCTTGTAGGTGATTATAATATGTGGTAGGGCAAGCTATAACGTGTAAAAGTGTCCTGAAAAGGGTAATTATATTTTTAAAAATTAAACTAACCGTACCTTTCGCGAAAGCGTTCTTTACTTCGGTTTCTGACATTCGGCAAATATAATAAATGTAAATATTTAGAACTTTGATGTCGTTCGGGGACCTTCATAGCTTAGCAATTGGTTGCGTGTAATTCTTTGGGATTTCAGGCTGAGATGGAGTCAAATTTTTACATACTACTTAAACTTAAGATTCACAAGTTGTGACATTATTCATAAAAAGGGCGGATTCATTACTTTCAGTTTTTCAAGCAAGCAAGCAAGTAATAAAAAAAAATATTTCAAAATTATGTCCTCCATGCAAAATAACCATAATAGATTTGCCAAACTGGATGCGGTCTGCGATCACGTAATATGATTACTTTGACCCGACCGCAGACCGAATGCAGTGTGGCAAATCCTTTAAATCTTAGTTCAAAACGATCTACCGTTTTGATAAATACCTATCCAGTAGCAAAAGAAACGCTCATTATCATATAAAATCAATTCCACGTAATAGATTCAGATAACTTATATCGCTTCCATTTTTATTCAATCGCAAAAACAACAATCATTACGCCTCCGCTGCTATGTCCGAATGATCAATGATTATCGAGTTTGTTTATTCGATTCATTCGATTCTAAGTCTCATTCGAGATAATTGGGCATCGATGCTGACGAAGCGCTTCTTTTGTGCTACCGAGTTACGCAGCTAGCGTAGACAGATACTCGTATACATTTAACATATAGTATGGCGCCAGTGGGTAATTAGATATGTCAGACGCTTGGGTTTTACTATTCACCGAAATACTGGCAGGTTCCGGCAAAAGCAGAATAAGGGTTCGTTCCCACGGCAGTCCAGTTTGCGGGATCCAGCATTACTGCAAACTGGAGTAGTCGTGTGAACACACACTATGGCCGCTTGTAAACATCCGTTTTTTTGACCGGACAACGGCCCGATTTTTTCACCGGATTTAGCGGTGGCGTATGGTTTATAATGAACGTGTGCACATGCATCGGACATAGGTCCGGCGAGAAAATTGACAGCAAACAAAGGATATCCATTTTTTGACGGTTCGTCGTCCGGTGAAAAAACGGATGTCTACAAACGGCCAAAGGATATCAGTTTTTTGACGGTCCGTCGTCCGGTGAAAACGGACGGATGTCTACAAACGGCCTATGTGTACCTATTTGAGATTCGAATTACAAATTCGAATGGACCACCACCGAATCCACCTTCTAATGTTGTGTTTTGGAGGTACGGTAGCCAGTTCCTCTGTGGTTGAGGATTTCGGGTGAAGCTCGCTTCCACCTTTGATCACTTTCCATCAGATTAGATGCAGGCCCCGTTGTGGTTAAAAGACTCTTGTATCGACCATAAGATAGCCTGAACTGAACTAAGATTTACTGCTCGAAAAGCTTTGATTGCTATCATACACGGAAAAAAATACCTCGTAGTGATTCTAGAATTCTGGTAAACCCAACAAAATTATCGTGCTATTACGTGACAGCAAGAATTGCATTGTAACAAATACAAATTCTCGTTTTTCTGAATTGACAAATTGTGATGATTACAAGAATGTTTAATACGCACTACTAGTTTCTAGTTCGTGTGACATTTTTGTAAATTACTAATCGTTCTAGTAGTCTCGTAACTCAAAATTTATTTAAATGTAAGTAGTTAATCTTTATTGAATGGCAAAACCCTCCACTAAAGTGGAGGAGGCTAATAATCCAGCAGTGGACTGTAAAGGGCTGTTGATGATGATGATGAATCTTTATTTTAATCGAATTCGAGCTGTGTCGCGAAGCTAGGTTAGGTAAAAACTAACACTCATAACACTCAAAAAAGTTAAGATGTTCGTCTAACAGCTTTTATATCAATTTGTAGCCATAGCATAGAAGTTTGATGTTGTTCTCACTGATGTCTATTACTTTCAGTCAAATGTAACTTTCTATTGAGGCGGTTACATCAATCCAATTACCCATACTCCTTTGAACTCACCTGCAACCTTTACTTCATTGTTTAAAAAGCAAACGAATACAACCTACTTTGTTTGTGACCCTTGGCGGCACGTCGCTAAAGGCTGACATTGTAAAACAATGAGGGCTATCGTTTTTATACTTAACAGTTGGCACCCCTGGCGATTGACAGGACCTTACTCTACAGTGGCGCCATCTTGATGAGTGCAAATGCGATAGTCCTCCTACCACTTTAGCGCTCCCCAGTTGGTGCCACTGTCTTCGCTACTAGCAAGTGACAGGACCTTACTCTACAGTGGCGCTAACTGGTGAGCGCTAAAACGATTGCCCTCATTGTTTGAAATTGTAAAAACTTACTCATGGATTTACAATGGGGGCTAATAAAATAATTTGCAGATTACAGTTACCGTTTTGCTGTAAAGTTTTTTGGTATAGAAAACCTACTGTATTGTTTAACTGTAACACAGTTACTTTTGTTGTATGTTTTGCAAGTTGCCGACATTTACGAAGTTTTGGGTTTTTGGAGAGCGATAGGCAATACTTTGTGTCTAATACCTAAAGACACCCCGGTGATTTTCGTATTTTTTAAACAGTTTTACAAACGGACGCATATAATAAAATAATCATGTCTTTCTAATTTTCCTGAAGAAGCGTTTTATCAGTTAGTTACCATAACGAAAGCTCATTGCTCTACCTTAAGTGACGGATTTTCAGCAAAAGCGCTACTTTGCTACAAATATTTAATTTACACATTTCTCACAATGAATAAATAAATATCCTTGGACATTTTACACTGCGCCGCTAGCCCTAAACTAAGCAAAGCTTGTGCGATGGGTACTAGACAACGGATATAAACATACTAAAATACTTTTTTACAATATTATTGTTTATCAGAGCTATTAAAATAGTCCTAAAAATCTAAATATTTAACCACCAAAAAAACATACCTCCTCCTTTTTGAAGTTGGTTAAAAAGCATTCGCTTATCTACCAAACTATGACAAAAGAACCGAAACAAAGGTGGCATCCCACTATACCTAAAGGCAGATGTTCGCTACATTATGTAATGAAACAAACTACAGCCCCAGTGGGTCGCACCACCCTTCGTTCGGGCAAAAACTTGGTATAATAATAGTTATTAGTGGAATGAAAATGAAACGCAGTGATATGGCCAATGTAGTTTTGTATTTTGAATGGATGCGTTTTGGATGGAATATCGCCCTATTGGAGATATTTTTGGGTAATTTTTAATTTTGGACTAAGGTTTCATAGTGCGATTTTAGATTTTTTTATTATGTACCAAGGTTAGTTTTTAATAAGCAACAGATTTCTTTTTTTTTTCTTAACATTAAACAGTCGAATTGCAAAGCTTCGTATACTTCCAATGATCTTAAAAATAGTGGACCGACGATCTGTAGGCCTAGGATGCGCGTCGCGATAAGCTATCGCGCCATTATATCGTTATACCTACGCGATAGGCCCATAACATTTGTCGTCTAAAATCGACGATATGATTTTATCAACATCCACAGTGCACATCCTAGCCCGGCTGGCGAAGGTCGCGGAAACTTCGTTGTGGAAATCCTTCTGTAGGCAAGTGTTGTCCAGCAATGAAGTTTGGGTGAAACGAACAAAAGGCATCCGTTATACAGTCTCAGTAAATAACTGTATGAATTGAGCTGGATTTCGACTCGTTTCGCTTTCGAAATAAAACAATAGCTTATTACCATGCGTGATACGACCTTGGTCTTGACCTCAGTTGATTAACCTGCTTACTTTTGACCTCGACCTTTGAGGATTAAGAGTATGCATTTAATGACGATTTTCATCATTTTTGAACTGTCGTTTTATTAAAAATTGTACTGATTTATGATTTGGAATTTTGATGCTACCAAGTTAGGGTTTCGTTGAAATATAAAACGATGGAAGCCATAACTATGCAGTGGGACTAGTTACATACTAGGCTGACTTTGGATGCTATGGACATGTGGAATAATTGTCAGTAGACCAAACCTAGGAGGCTTTCATTAACAAAATAAAAAAGGCGATTCTTCATAAAAATTTGAATCGGGCCCAACTATCGGCCAACTAAAAGTCGGTGGTCTGCGAGGCTTAATTGAACAAAAAGTAGCATCGCTAACGATTTGATCCACCTCCTTTCTACCCTGGCTGGTGATTCAGGTTTTTTTTTAAGTTTCCCGCCCACACGCGAAGTCGCGCACAAAAATAGGTTCTTTCATATCAACACAATCCAGCGTATTTGTTTGTTGCTATCACGTACTGCATTCATTGGTGCGCAAAACTGACACCATAAATTACCTTTTGTGCTAACCTTTTTTAAAAGTCACGTATAGAGGAAGTTATCAATTTAAATGTATTTTTATTCCAAATTCGAAGTTGAAATGCTGAATGATTGATATTATCCCATTAATTTCTTAAGACCCTATCAAAAGTCAATAAGAAAAATGTTACCTATTTGTTACACATTTAATGTTAAAAATGAAAAAAATAATTTGTCAATTGAAAATTGCTTCACGTTTTCTCATAATTGATACAATGTGCGATTTTTTCCTTGCTTGACAAAGTGTGTCATTTAGTTACATTGAAAAAGTAATAATAAGTAGGTTGATTTATTATATTTTTGTTAAGACTGAAACTGAAACAATGATCTTCTGAAACGTTATTGTAATTTTACTCTGACTTTCCCATTTTGTCTTTCTTTTTGGACACGCTTAAAAACTGTTTATGGGTCATTCCATAAAAATCTGTATATTTTCGACGTCATTTTGTCCGTAACTTTTTTAAGATGCTTTTGAATACTTTATTAGTGTAAATTATTGTTTATTAATTAATTATGTTATGTCTAAAAGGGCCAGTCATTTTATGCTTTATTTTAGGAGAAATTATAATTTTCAATTTTTTCATACTACATTACTCCTATATGACTTCTAATAAAGTATAAAACTTTTAACCTTAACATTTATAGATAAGTTAATACACATAATGTAGTTGTTTTGTTATTATCACTATATAAAAAACACCATTCCCTAACTAGTAATTTAGTCCCAAGTGCCATTTAAAGTTAGGGCCTGACGCTCTAGGGACTGACGATTTGGAGTAAAACTTAACACAAATGCAGATTAACTTTATATTATAAGATGCTTAATACCATGTGCAGAGAATAGCCAAAAAACTACACGTAAATACTATTAAATTATATACAATTTCCTATTATAATCAATACAGCTACTCAACTAGGGACTGACGAAGTGACTGGATTAACACATGTTTCGGTAACAACTGTCACGTTTGCACTAATTCAAAAAACGGCTACCGCAAAGCCAGTATGGTCTGAGGATAACTTCGTATCGTACTTTAAACTCAACTAAATGTCATTCACTCTAAATACATATTAAAGCGCAAAATTATAAAATCAGTGCGTGGCGAGGGAATGACGCTAAAAACTGTAGACTCTTTTTCAACTAAAGAAAATCAAATTATTGTTTATTGAAACCGCAAAATATTAATAGAATTTGGTGTAATATACATTTAAATAGATTATTCGTTAATTAAAACAAAGGATAAAGTTGATGTTTTTATAAATGTGGGTCCCAAAACACAAACTTTTGGAGTACAGACATGCCTAGGGAATGACGTTTTGGGTCATTCAAAAGGAATTTAAGATGTTTTAAAAATAGTTTCAAAAAATATAAATGGGTGATGAATAAAGCACATTGCGAGCTGTTATTTAACAATTTTGGAATAAAATATTTACAAATATTTCATGTGAAATGTGGCGCGGACTAAGAGTTGACATATTTTTGTGGAATGACCCTTATTGGCATATATTTTGCCCACAGTGCAGTTTGTAATATTGTCTCAATTTGACTGTAGGTATTAATAGAAACTTAGTTCGTTCTACGCTCCAAACATTTACCTTACCTTTGTTCCACATGCATAATTAACTTATTTAAAAGGTATTCAGCACGCGTGTAATCCCTAACCTCTCCAGTCTGTGCTAACCGCATTATTGTTCATAATAAACCAACTCTGATGTAGTTAATAAATGATTCGTCTACAGTACCTACTTATAGACAGCGCTTGCATTATTTACATGTGCCAAGTAGAAATTCCACCACTAAAGCGGAATAACCAAACTATATCTGTCCAGCTCACTCGTATAGCCGATCGTATCGCCTCTTCCTTTTTCATAGGCGGGTTTTAGCCACGCCTTGTAACGATCCCTCCGCCGCCCATCCTTTTCTTTCTTACGCGAGCCTAATCCGGCGTCTCGCTCGCTCTTCAGCTATCGATTTTCTTAACTGCTAGCTTGTTTACTCGGCTGAGTTCTGTTGGTATGAGTTTGTACGATAGGTCGTAATAACTGCTGTTGACTTACCGTGGTCGTATATTGCGGCGATGTAGACGTATTTTATGTGCCAGTAATTCACTGAGGACAAAATGTAATAAAACACGTGAAATAATTCTGAGCACTTGCGATCGTATGGAGTTTCATTTTATCTTTCGACTTTTAATTTCGAGATTTAAGTTTACGCGTCAGTTAAGTCCGATGTTTTTTTTTTTTTTTTTTTTTTTTTTGCTAGACAAGGCAGGTATTTGTTTTATGAAGTCGCAGATTATTGCTTCAATTTCATAATAATGTCGGGGTTTCGTTTCACTGGGTACTTTTCTCTTGAATTTAAGGTCCTGCCTGATAAGCAGTAATCAATAAAATAGTTTGTTTAGAAACAGTATTGAATTTTTTTGGTACTATTTACCTACAAATACAAAGCTGGCTTTATTCAAAGGATCACTACTTATCAAAAAAATTTTACAATCGAAAAACTATTGAAAATAATGAAAAATAACGAAAAAAATAACTTGGCATAATGTAGATAATATAAGTAACTATCAACAAATACCTTTGCGTAACGGTTACAGCTATATCAAGAAGGTACTTACCTCTTAAAAACACAATTAAGTACAATTAACAGTAATTCCTCTACTTAAGTGCCTACTCACTTAAGTTAAGCCGGTAACATCGACCTTTCTAGTGTGCTAAATTATTTATTATAGGTACCTAAGTAAGTGCTGTTATTGGCCATCAACAGCACTCAAAATATTAAATTAAATGTTTAATAATCGTAACTAATGAAATTATTTGACAACTAGCTTTTGCCCGCGGCTTCACTCGCGTGAAATTTAGATTGTCATAGATCGTCATAAATTATATCCTTTAAGTTAATTTGGGTTATAAATAATAATACTGTAAAGTTTCATCAAAATCCGTTCAATAGTTTTTGCGTGAAAGAGTTACAAACATCCACACAAACTTTCGCATTTATAATATTAGTAGGATTTCTTTTAAATCAACCGTCTAACCTATCCACGATAGCTTGATTGAGAAAATGAAGCTTGCAATTAGATGATTGATGAAAAATCTGGACACCGCGGTTTACAAAATTCATGCCATCTATCGGCCAAAGAAGTAACTATAAATACTTAACATAAACAAATTTCACACCAGCGAAAATCGATACAAAATCCTCTCCAACCCCATCTAAACCATCAAATTAATATCATAAATGTAACAGGAATCGTATGGGTAGAGAAACTATCAATTTTCACAGTAATTTGGGCCCACAATGAGCGACGCGTGCCCATTGTGCAGCACGCAAGGGAGTGCAATGCGAAATGAATTAGAAATTGAATTGATAGCAGATTGTATGGGAAACCATATTCGATAGCGATCTTGGAACGCTAATTTTGATTATCGAGATGGGTTTGCGGGGAATCGTTTGGGAAATGGACGGTAGATGGATAGATTGTCAACTCTACAATTTCGATTCGATATAGTTATATGTATGTATCATTTTAGTAGCCCGTTTACACGACACAACTAAAAAGTGTTTCCGATTTTAGGGTTAGTGTTAAAGTTAAAATATTTAGCATTTTTCTGCCTGCATGATGTCAGTTATTGCACTTCGAAACTACTGAACGGATTTATATTTTAATAAATCGCACCCTTAGAATGAAAGTGACCTAACTCAAAATTCCTGTTACTCTCGATTTCACCATAAACTGACCTTATAAAGCATGCTCTATATCCCTGTATAGATAAAGTGACCTATCTCTTAGTAAAGGCAGAGCAACGCATACTTCGGTCTCTTTCACTAGTACCGCTTTTCATGTATGCATATTGTGTGAAAGAGGCAGAACTAGTTTTACGTCGGCGGTGCTTGCGAGTGTACGTGTAAAACATTGGCAGATCTCGAATTGTATCTGTTTATTACAAAAACACTGNACACTCGAAGTTGTTGACAATTAAGTGTACCTGGGACAATCCAGTTAGGTAGGTCCAACTTCGAGAAAGAGGTCAACCGTCGAATTCATCTCGGCTGTGCTGCGTTCGGGAAGCTTCGCAATATTCTCACGTCCGAAATGCCGCAGTATCTCAAAACAAAAGTCTTTGACCAGTGTGTGTTGCCAGTGACAACTTAAGGATCTGAGACGTGGTCGCTTTCTATGGGCCTCATAAGAAGGCCCGAGGGTGATGGAGCGTGCTATTCTCGGAGTCTCCCTGCGCGATCGAATCAGAAATGACAAGATCCGTAGTAGAACCAAAGTGACATAGCACGCAGAATCGCTAAAATCATTTGGCAGTTGGCGGGGTACATAGCTCACAGAGTTTATGGGCCGCTGGGGCAAAAAAGTTCTCGAGTAGCGACCACGAGTTGGAAGACGTAGTGGCAGGCCCTCCACTAGGTGGATCGACGATCTGGTGAAGGTCGCGGGAGGTGCCTATGCGGGCGGCGCAGGACCGGTCGTTTTGGAAATCTTTGGAGTAGGACTTTGTCCATAAGTAAACGTCATTTGGCTGAAACGAACGACTAAGAAGCCGACTATAGTTTGCTTCTTAGTCGAAGAAGAAAAAACTAACCGAAGTATATCCCAAGGGTATACCCTTGGGCTATACTTCGGTTAGTTTTTTTCATACAAAAAGGCTACCTTATAGCACCCAATATCTGAATGTGTAATTCGAATTATCCGAATTATTCGATAATTCGGATTATTTCGGATAAGATTTCTTGGTGTAGGTAGGTACCTACACCAAGAAATCTTTCACCCAAAAAGTAGTTGGTAGTGTACATCGTATTGTAGTTAGTACCAAGATAATTATTTTTTTTAGGTTTGGTTAGGTACCTGACAGGTTAGAGCACTTGCCCCACCCTGCCCCACCGTGGCTACGCCCATGTTCATTACCTTATATTCACATAACATTAAGTATAGTAATGACTTATGTCAACAGATTCATTTGCAATATGCGTCATAAACAGACTTAATTAATAAAAAATCTCATTAGTTTCAAAAGTATTTTGTAATAAAGTGACCTAATTTAGAAGTACTTTATATTTTATGTCAAAATATATACTAAATAAAGTATAATTACAAAAAATACTCTGCCAATGTTAACTTAAAAGGTTAATCAATACATCTACTTAAAATCAATCAAATGCGACGGAACACGAAAAAGATATAGTAAAATGTATTCAAGACTACACTTTTTTAAAGACTTTCTTGTTCATTTACCACAAATTGTATTTTTTGGATTCGGTCACTTTCATTCTAAGGGTGCGAAATGATTACCACCTTAAACTCTAGGATACTTACTTATGCCCGTTTTCACCATCAGTCCCTATTTTTTAAGTGACCCCTATGAAAACAAAATGCCTGTTATGTGTTACCATAGGGATCACTTAAAAATAAGGGATTGATGGGGAAAACGGGCATTAGGCACTTTCTACTGTGTACAACTTGTGAAGACGCTACTAGAATAATAGAAGCAGTTTCTTAGACTGAGAGGTTAGTTGACTATAAACTATTATCATTCACTAGCGGCCGCCCGCGTCTTCGTACACGTGGTTCCCGTTTTACCCCCTTAGGGGTTGAATTTTGCAAAATCCCGTCTTAGTGAGCACCTACGTTCTAAAAGGAACTCCCATGCAAAATTCGAAACCCCTAGCACTTGTAGTTTCTGAGATTTCGTGATGAGTGAGTGAGTCAATCAGTGACCTTTCGCTTTCATAGATAAATTAACTTAGTCACAGGAACAGGCAAGTTAATGGTGAACTCTACATCTGTCCAAAGCTGCAGCCAGTTGCATAAAAAGAAAAATCCAAATGAACCCATCAACGAAGATCACAACAAACAAATCCCCAAGACAAGTGTCGGGTTACAGGCCCACCAGTGGGCCATTAGCGGTCCCGTGGGACCACGCCCTCGTATCACGGTTGATAGGTTTCTAAACTAAGACGAAAACTGCATTTATTTCAAAAATAGACCTAAAAGAAAAAGAAAATTTAAACTGATTTTAATCGTGTAATTCAATCGTTATTCTAGGACTCTTGTTTTGGTCATAGTTGTAATTTCTGCAGTCTGTACACCAAAGGGCGAAAAGAAATTAATAAAAATAGAAAATATTATAACTAGATTCCCAGACTTAGGTCTGTTTTGAATTGGAAACCAGGCCTCATGACTTAGGTACTGAGCATTATGTTTGCTCCTACTAGTTAATCTGGCTTTTAACAGTTAAAATAGACGAGGCAATCTTGACACTTACGCCCGTACAAACATTACTATGAGGTCTCACAGTGCGCGTGGACGCACAAGGTGGCACACGAACCAATCACAGAGCTATTCAACGCTGTGCGTTCGATTTGCTGCTTCACTTTAGCAGGCATGTGAATACGGGCGTAAGCACTACACACAAATTAATAGGTGCCATTTCAATTAAAACCCCTTTTGAATTTACCCACAAAAATCACCACCAACAGCGAATTCTTGCACTTTCTTACACTATCAAATCAAATACCCCTTAATCCCTACCCCATCAAAAACCCATTCCCCCTTAATGAGCGTATCAAGTTACTCCTCCGGGAGTGAGGGCGTAATTGTTTGGCGGCCTGTAGGGACTCTTATACGGTATTTAGTTTCGAGAGAAAAGTTCCACGAATGTCTAGCATTGTTGGAAGATGTTGAATTTGAGGATGAGTATTAAATAGACGTGGCTCATTATTTAAATTGTGGTAATAGTCTTTGATGACAAAAATGTCTTTTTAGGTCACTTTGTTTTGCTCCCATTTGATCCTCGAAGAGAAAAAAGTGCTTCGGACAGCTAGTAATGCTAATAGGACAGGCTTACAGCACGTTAAAATTGCCCTGTCACAATTTTTTTAGGAAATTAAATCAATAAGTTTTTACCTATGAAGGTACTTTAAAATGATTGTTTTAGATATTGACTTGTTTTTGTCATTCCTAAATCTTATTTCATTAAAATAATGCGACAATGATTATTATTTATATTATATTATAGTAATTTGATTGGAAAAGATAGACCAAGAACAAAACGTATTTTCTTTATTAATACCTACTTTACTTTTTCTATTACCCCCATGCATACCAGTTACAAGCTGCCAGTCAGTCACAATGCTAGCCCAACAATACGAGCTACATTTAAAATTCGAAATAGAGACGTTCCAATTTCAAAGACACCCGAAAAAAAGTTCTCCGGTGCTGCCAACTGTATTTGGTGAACTGTCACATTGGACAAAGGAGGATGTTGCCCCGTCGGCCTAAACATGCGTGTCCAATAACAAATTATATTTTTTTGGACAAAATAAATATTTGATGGGGACTCTAATATGTTTCTTTTGTAAGAGAGACGTTACGCGTAATTTGTATAAAATTTTGAAGCTTTCTTTACAATTTTGATAAAAACGTTAAAACTATCTTTTAGTAAGGAAAAATTATTTCTACTCTTATACTACTAGGTGGACCGACGATCTGATAAAGGTCGCGGGAAGAGCCTGGATGCGGGCAGCGCAGGACCGTTCATTGTGGAAAACCTTGGGGGAGGCCTTTGTCCAGCAGTGGACGTCATTTGGCTGAAACGACGAAGGAAAAATATTACTTTGCTTGAATCCATAATAAACATTTTTACAACAATTCCAATTAAACTGTTATCGTTTTATTATCACACATGTGTTCTAGGAAGTATTAATTTGCACATAATTTTATCTGAATCAAGATTTTATTTATCATCATAAATATTGAACAAAAACCCTGATAAACATTTTTCAACATCATTTTAAAAATTTCTAGATATTTTACTGTTCATCGTCAAGTCACGCTTCTGAGCAGCTATAACAAGCTGTGTAAAGTATGATAGTGCAATTAGCTTAATATTTTGCATATTTAAATAGTTACTTAAATAGTATTTTTGTAACTGTCGTACCCAATAAATGAAATGAAACAAAGTCAAATGAAAATTCACTCTCCCAGAACTTTTGGGGGCGTAGTGTGAGTTTACGTCAAACGCATCGATGTCGACTGCGTATAAAAGTGACATTAAATGTTTGACAGATTGTACAGCGACCCCAGCGGAAACTTTCAAGAACTAAAATTTCATATACGAGCTCACTAGTGACGATGATGTGAACTCACACTAAGCTCGCTCTCTATTCGCGTTCGTAGACGTCTAAAACCCGGCCGTTTCCAATCACTGAAAATCATTCACAAAAACTCCATTGAGGATCTAACCCTAAAATTGCGACAAAGACGCTAATTCAAGGCGTGATAATTGTTGGCCGGGCCGCATTGTCCCGGATTCCTCGCTTCACCTCACACTATTAACTATTCTGTACGCCCCTGTTGTGATTTTTTCCGAAATTTCCGAGTAACCATTTGTCGACACCGCAGACTGACGTTGTCGGCACTTTTTGTGTAGGTCTTTGTTGGGATGTCGCAGTTGGGAATGTTTGCAAATATGGACGAAATTATAGTGGGACGGTGCTGAAATTAGTTGTTGAGTGAGTGATAGGGAAAATGGGTGGCAGGTGGGAACTGTACGTGAAATGAAAGATGTAACTGCTAACAAGAACAATTTAGTGAAAATATTTTTTATGAGTCGGTATTTAATACACTGCAATAATGCTGATACTATTAGAAAGAAAGAAAGAAAGAAAAAATATTTATTTGGTACTAAAATAATGATACACATTGACATTAAAAAAAAAGTAAACTAAAACATTATTAAAGTATTACGCACACCTAACTAAATATTACAGCGTCTTATGTAGTTTTAATAAGAGTAAGCTATAAAATACGATTTGTAAGCACTATTTAATAGTCTATGCAAATAAAAAAAAAATGACTTTGACTTTGACTATAAGAGCAAAGATAAAAAGGTTTGTATTGATGATGATTTGATGCCGCCGTCTCTACATTTTCAGTTTCCATCTTTCAGCTATAATACACTCGACGTCAAATAAATCGCACCTGCCGCGACAAGCATTTTCAAACGTATGCATCCCCACTTCCCACCAATATTGGTACCATTTAAAAGCCTAGTTCTAACCCTCATTTCATTAAAGGAAAGGTTTTTACCCCAAAAATGTGTCTTTAGAAGGATCCAGAGTCACTTCTTCAAAAAATAGGTAGTTACGCTAGAGCCAACTTTTATGGCTATAAAACTGTTAAGTTGGGTTTAATTGCTATCCATCTGTTAAAGAGGACACGTGAAATCATTATTTGGTTTTATAACCATAAAAATTGCTCTAATTGATCCCATAGGTGGGCCCAAAGTGAAGTATTTTTTCAAGTCACATTTATGGTATATGTTAATTATTTATTAAGAAATTAAATGTGTTTTTCTTTAAGGATATTTATTGGGCTTTCAAATAATACCAATATTGTTGGGGTACCATGATTGTGTCAGAAGAAAATCGTTAAAGTTCGCGTCGCGGAAGGTGCGGTTTATTTGATGTTGAGTATATTAAGTAGACTTCTGATCATAGTCTAGTTTCTTTAACTGCTTACCAGAAATTATTAATTAAATATCTTGCTCATGAGTAGGAAAAGGTTTGATCCCACCNCGTCCTTTAATATTATAGGTAAACATTTTTTTTACGATATTAAACACATCTACCTTTAAAATGGACAACGAATCAGAATTGTTTTAATAATAACTTAACCTTAGCGAACCTCACGATATAATAAACGAAATGAACCAAATTCATATTACACAACATTCAACTTAATCGACGGGGTCTAGAGAGGAAAAAAATTCTGGACACCGCGGTGCAGAAAATCGACGCTCAAAGTGCTAGCGCCATCTAGCGGTGAGCGGTACAGGCGAACACCACGGTGCCGGTGTGGCGCTAGTAGTATTGATTATGAATGTGGTGTTACTCCAGATCTTCGATTTTCCTAGTTTTTATAGTTTTCCCTTTATGTGGCCATTAAACCATAACTCTTTACCAAATTTCAGCTCTCTGAGTTTATGGGAAGTACTAGTTCTATTTTGATGATCATCAGTGAGTGAGTGAGTGTCATAAATGCGAAACTTTGCTTTCATTTAACTTCGGAACTAAATGACCTACAGACTTGAAATTTTGTATTTTAAGTATGTGATTATAGCTTACTAGGTGACGAAAATTTCTGCGTTCTGGTCTTATCCAGAGGTTCTCAAATAGGGGCCTGAAAATGCGACGAAATGGTTCCAGTAAAGGATGGTACGGCAGTGTTTGCTTCGCGCTCGACTTGGCGGGGGCACTGCCGTGCCCCCAGATACCATTAAACTCCTCTGATAGACATAAAGGAATGATAGACAGATGACCAGAACTCTGAAAACGACATTTAATCTAGCAAATTAGGATATCAATGAACTATTCAATTAGCTACGAAATCAATGAATAGTTAGACAACTTAGTTTACTAGAAAATGACGTCAATATGTTCTTCTTAATTACCACACATACTTCCTATGTGAGATCTGCGAAACTTTTGGGAATGCAATCCTTTTAATTTTTTGTATTTTCTTAACGTTAAGAAAATTAACTAAACGCTGGTCATTTGATGTATTTTCTGTGTCGAAGAAAATCTCTATCGTGTGCCTTAAAAATTCCAAATCCAAACATCTCACGTCCCGCCAATTTGTCACTGACAGCCACCGCAGCCAACTGCGCAAACAAAATAATTGAAGGGCGCGAATGTTTGCGCGCGAACAATATGGCGGTGTTTGCGAACGTTATTTATGGCGTTCATTGCTGTGCAAATAGATTTCGGGAGTTATTGACACCATCGTTTATGAGGGTGGCTGCTAGTTTTGTTGCTTTAATTTTTTAGAAATTGTAGTTTTTAGAAAGACACAAATCGCAGAGCTCTATTCAACGCTGTGCGTTCGATTTGGTGCTTCACTTAAGCAAGGATGTTGTAAATACGGGCGAGTGTGTTTACCATGAGTTTACATAAGGCGTGCTCGATAGCGACTACGTAAAAATATTGCATGAAATGTATGACAGATTGTACAGTTTCTTTTAAAAACTAAAATCTTCTAGATTTTTTGACGCACTCGTTAACGATGACGTTTGATAATATAACTCACAGTTACGCTACTGATAATTTTATTCTACGTGGGTGTGGGTTTTTATTTACCTTTTTAGTCGCCAACTAACTGGTATGCGCGTTTCTTCACAATTCTTTTGCTTTTAAAGAAAACAGAAGATGTAAGTTTAACAAAACCCAACATTGCTTTATCTGTGCCAAATTAAAAACTTGTTCCCGTCCGTGGAAAGAGTATTGACGCGAAAACACTTCAATAATGCCGCTGCAGAGAAAAAGTAAAAGGGACACGTCCCTTGGTTACACAATCGAACGCCTTTTCAAAAATTTTGCCGCCAAAATCTGAGAATTTTCTCGAGCGAAAATCCTTCGTGGATCAACCTTGCGAATTTATACCTTACTCCATGGAGTTACAAGTGTGACTTGAGTGGAACTTTTTTGGGTTCTTCAACATAGATACTATCTGAGGTTTAGGATAATCTTTTGTTGACAGAATCAAGGTGCGCAGAGAAGTACAAAATGTGGTTTCTTAGAACTGACTCGAAGAAAGTGACGATTTTTTTATATTAAAAAAAATACGTGCAATGAAAAGCAGACTGAAGTTGTCGAAAAAAGTTTTACTTTAATATTTTTCTCAAATACAAGTGACTCATTCGTGCCAGCTATTTTTGAGTTTGTAAGTAGGTATCATTTTTTCATGATCTTTCTCCTGAAACGTATTTATAATAGTGATAATAACAAAACAACTACATTATGTATATTAACTTATCTATAAATGTTAAGGTTATAAGTTTTATACTTTAATAGAAGTCATATAGGAGTAATGTAGTATGAAAAAATTGAAAATTATAATTTCTCCTAAAATAAAGCATAAAGTGACTGGCCCTTTTAGACATAACATAATTAATTAATAAACTATAATTTACACTAATAAAGTATTCAAAAGCATCTTAAAAAAGTTACGGACAAAATGACGTCGAAAATATACAGATTTTTATGGAATGACCCATAACTGTATGTATGGGGATTTAAATTATTTATTTAACTCACAATCACGTTCACTTTTATTATTGAAAAATGTAGAGTTAAATAAAATTCTCAGAGAATTCAATTGGCCTGTTTAATTCCCAATAGAAAATATTCTCTATTCAAAAATAAGCATCATTTTTTAACCACCCGTACCACACTGTCCGTTGCGTATCATGCCAATTTTTTCGCCTCCTCAAATGTCATCACTTTGATATTGCTCGTCAATTTTTTCGTGCACAAAGCCCCAGCCCCTCGATTGGCAAAGGAATCTCAGGTAACAGCCAACAAAAAAACAAACGTGACAGAATGTCTGTAAACACGTACCTACACCTAAAAAAAGGTATCCGAATTTTGCAATACGAATTTCGAATCGTTTGTGACGAATAGAACGTTCATTCAGTTTTCAAATTTGGAAGGCGTTCCGCGCGTTTGACTTCGCTTTTTTTCAGTGTTGCAACAGCCCGTAAAATTGCCTTCGAACCGGGTAATTGTAAAATAGTTTATGATTGAGGCAAAAAATGATATCCATTGCTGGTAATGTGAACCGACGCGCGTGCAATTGAATGCAGAATTATTATGGACTGAATGAGGCGTGGATAATTACGATATTGAGCTCGATAAGATACTTTTTACGAGTTGTATTACACGTAAATTACAATAGAATCAATAGAAGAATACACTGAAGAGGTCGCTTATGAAAACAATGAGTTGTTAACGGTGTTTTAACATCGTTTTTGTAATATCTTTCTTATAACTTTATTACAATTACTTTTATGTAACCGAAAATCATTCTACAATCGATAAGCTACCCAAAAATGGCAATTATTAGTCACATGTTGGTAATATTTACCAAACACAAATAATGTTCATTCGTCCTGTAAACGTGTTCAGCATAATACGCTTGAAAAAACCTAGGCAACTCTTAACGCCAAAAAATTTTGATCATCATCACCATTTCAGCCACAGGACTTCCACCGCTGAACATAGGCCTCCCCCAATGATTTTCAGATTGATCCGTTGCTAGACTTATCTCCTTCCTGCGACCTTTTTGAGCTGTCCATCTTGCGGGTGGATCGGGTCGCTGCGTTTTCCGCAAATATTTTAATGAATCTTTCTATTTGTTCCAGACCAACCCACTATGCATCGTTCGCTGCCCGCTCCTCCCTCGGCACAATAACGACCGGCCTCCAAAATGTCAATACACACACGCAAAAGGTGTACACGGTGACTACGCTTCGCGATGGCGTTACTGACGAACTCGGCGTCGGCGACGGGGCCCACGGCCACTGGGCCCGCGGCCCCACAGGCCCACCATTCCACCACGCCGCTACATCACTATTTTCACTATTTGAAGCAGCCCTCGCCGCTTGCGCAGAACCCCTATGCGCATCATTCGAGCGCCCACCACATGGGCATGGGGCCGGGCCCGTTGGGGGGCCTGGGCCCCTTCGGGTTGACCCACCACGGGTTGGAGGCGGTCGGATTCCCGCAAGGTAAGCCTTTTCTTTCATTATCAGTTTTCTTATCTTTGAATTTTATAGGACGATGCACACTTATCAACGGATCGTAACCGTATCAACTTGAGGCGGTCAGTATTCTTTGTATGAAAGTCCGTACTGCAACCCACACTTATCCGCACCGTAACCTAAACGCCTCGCCTCGCCGCGAAAGGCGATACGATGTTGATCCCTTTCCGGGTTGATAAGTGTGCTATAACCTTATTAGGTACAATAATTTCGACAAATTGTGAAGATCTCATGCTAACTGTGCATTTAATAACTAGATTCTGCTTCAAGAAGGCATTCTATCTGGTCCTTTTCTACAAGGGAAAGCTTTATGACACTTCTTGAAGAAAGGGACGGACAGTCGCCATGCAGTTTATGTAACTAGTTTCATTTGTATTGCAATAAAATACTTATTTGTGTAACTCGAATCAGCAGTGATTCTGAACTGCTGAGTCAATCAGTCATCAATCATTTTCAGACGTACTGTAAGCCTAGTTTCATTGCTGAGGCATACAAATCACGACTACCTTTATTCATTGCTGATTCAATACATACCTAGCTTTATGATCTGTATGACTTTATGTACACAAACTGTCATATTGTATATGATCGTAATGGAGACTCCAAGTCATACTTATAACTACACTCCTGGAAATCAATTGAGCGAATAACTATATTGGTGCAAGTTTTCAATAACAGCAAGCACGTTTATTCATACTTCGATGTTGTAATTAATGTGAAAGTTTGTAGCAGTTTCTCTGATCTTTACAACACTAATAACTAGTTAAAGGTACTATGGGTGTTATACTAAAGAACAACATTATGAATAGTAGAACTATTTTGCTTTTGTAATTACTTACTTAAAACACACACAAAGTGAAAAGAACTGACTAACTTTGAAGGTAAAAAAATATAGATACCAACATTCTTATGAAATTATGAACTTTTGTTCCAAGGTTAGTGTATGTCCCTACGAGTAAGTTTAGATTTATAATTTAGTGTGCTTAGTGCGAGTCTACACCAAAAGTCATCGTTAGCGACTGCGTAAAAAACATGAAATGTACAGCAGATTACTCACTAGTGAGCGCGTTAAAAAAAAATGAAAATTTTAGTTCTTGAACGTTCCCGATAAGAGCGCTGCTGTACAATCCGTCATACATTAAATGTCATTTTTTCGCGCTCACTATTGAGGAGGACGTTTGATGTAGGTAAACTCACACTCAGCCCACAGAAAGTATCTACTAGGAACGCTTCACTAACGGATATCAAGAACTAAATCTTCATAGATTTTTTGACATATTCGCTAGTGACGGTGCTTAATGCAAACTTGCACAAAGCACACAGTTCGTGTGTATTTAGCCAATATTTTGACCATAAACGTACGGCACTTAAGGCATGTAATCTGCCAACTCGGTCCTCAGGCCTCACAAGCTCCTCGGGCCTCTGAGGCTTAGAGACCTATTAATATTCTACACAACTAAGATTGTTTTCGCTTAAGGCTGTACAGTCATGAATATTCGTTCAAGAATGAAGACCTTGAGTCAAAATTAATATCAGATGCTTCATAGTTCTCTTAAGCCAACATTGAAACATTGACGAAAGAACATGACGTGTAACTTACTTAACTAATGTTGAAACATTATTTGTTTTGGATTTTTAATCAAAATTACCTTTTTAAACGGTTTATTTTCACTTTATCATTTAAGTTTATTACCGTTCTATAGCGTAAGATCTCTTTGTCATAAAATCTTTTACATTTGCGATATAACTGACAAAGATAAAACAACACAAAACAAAAATGAACCACAAAAAACGGTTAATTACACAGGAAAACTTCGCGAATACCTATTCTTTCCTTTATCCATTAAACGCCCAAACGACTCCATTTCGAAAATGGAATCGGGAGTACCAACCTGACGCAACTAACAAAACAACGGCGAAAAGCATTGCATAATTTACGTACCAAGAAGACATCCTTGGAAATAATCAAAACATCCCAACCACCCCGGTAAGCGGCTTATTCCCCCTCCAGTGTTGCCATGCTACCCCAAAACGCGGGAGAATCGGAAGTCGACGCTTGTTAGTTGTTCTAATTAGTACGCTCGAGTTTTGATGTTTCGCATGTGGTTTCGATTTTTAAACGCATTTTTAATCTACAATGAGTTCTATTTTCAAACAAGACTAACGTCCGTATTCACAAACATATTACTATGAGGTCTCACAGTGCGCGTGGACGCACAGGGTGACACACGAAACAATCACAGAGCTCTATTCAACGATGTGTGTTCGATTTGCTGCTTCACTTAAGCAAGCATCGTTTGGAAAGCCAGTTTTGCAGGATCAAGTAATGCAGGGTCCCGAAAACTGGATTGTTGTTTGAAATTCGAATTCCGAATTCGAATGGATCGGTTTTTGCAGGACTCTGCAAACGGGATATTCGTGTAAATGGTAATATTAAAACACGTTATTACTACTCAATGTGATCCTGCAAATAACAGTTCCTGTAAAGAACGGGAAAGAGGTACCTAAGATAAATGTGCATAAAGGTAGCCGATTATTTATGAACAAAAATAAAACACCTCTGTCCACTTTTCATGGTAATATCCTCATTTACATTTCCTTCGCCATCCATTAAAGTTTAAAAACCAGTAGTCTTGCCATCATGACAAAACTTTTTTCTTCCATAAGTATACGCAACTTTACAATAAATTCAAATATTTCTTTAGTTAATTTATAAATATCGTCTGCAGTTACTACGTTAAGTATAAAACTTTAAAGAAATGTCAATGAACTGTTTTTTATTCATCCAAAAAAAAACGATACATTAATCGTTTTAACAACGCATGGTTACTTTCTTAGCCCTTTGTAAAGAGCACGCATTGCATTTTCAAAAATGGAATCCCCGTTCTGAAATCAAAAGGGGACTTTTTCTCCGAAGAGGCCGGATTAGAGCCCTTGTAAGGCAGACGTTCGGAAACCGAGTAGTGGGGCCATAGATACGGCCACAGATATCGTGTGCTGAAACGAAATTAAAAAAAGATAGTTGTCATTTTTGCCGCCAAATGAAAATAAAAAAAAGATAGTTTGACTTACCGCTGAATTTTTTAAATTAAAAAAAGATAAGTTTGACATTTTCCATTCGTCAAAACCTCATTTCAGCGTAAAATTCTTAACTTTAGCTTTGAAATACTACATTGGATCGAACTTTGGTAAAGTTATTATGCGGGCAGGGTCTAGTCTAGAGTTTTAGACTGAACAAGATGCTCTTACACTTTGGGGTGTACTTGAAGCAAATACACATCTACTGTTTGTTAGTTAGTAAGTCCAAATATCAGGTCACCACAGTTAGTATTTTTCAACAAGTACCTACTAAGTACATATAGAGCTTTTAGAAATGTATCGAAATAACGATGAATATACTGAAATTGTATACCTATCTTGAGAGGAAACAGGGTTTGGTAAACACAGTAGGATATCCTACAGCAAGATATAGCGAGGACACACATCTCAGTAGCATTTAGAAGAACCCTGGCGAGTAGATGAGGTGTCCTGACGATGGTTTTATTGTCCATAGACTTCATACCATGCTTGTAGGTTTAATAATACTCGAGGTTATCATAAAAACGTTAATAATACTCGAGGACCATTCACTGTGGAAAGCCTTGGGGGAAGACTTTGTCCAGCAGTGGACGTCGTTTGGCTGAAACGAACGAACGAATACTCGAGGTTATAACACACTTTACAGAGTGCCATTTCTAGGTAACACATGAACAGGGCTTGCCTGCTAATTTTACTTTTAAAAGGTAAACCAAAACCATATTTATGGCAAAATACGTTGGGCCCGGGCCGTTGCCCTGTCCTTTCTTATAAAAAAATAATAATCCGCAAAAGGGTTGGTACTCGTTTGGCACAAAAGTCTGCAATATTTGAACAGTGTGGAGCGGAGGTTTCTTGTGTACCTTATGCTCTTAGTTTTAAAGGTTAGAATGTCTGCCAGTTGTACGGAAACCTTCAGGTAGCCTCCTAAACCTGTCTATGTGACGTTTATAGTTTGTTTGAATACAGCAGGAAAGGATATGAATCACATCCTTCTTTAGTTTTGGATTTACCAGAAGTCCTGTTTTCCTTTATTTATGAAATTACGTTTTCCTTTTCCTATAGTTTTGCACCCCGAAACCAAGAAAACCGCGTCTATCATCAAATACTCAACACTGAAAAGCTCGATTCTAAATCAGGCCAAGATTTAAAAGCATTTCATTGGTTGAATTTCTCTACATAAACTGCCTGTATACATAAGTCTGAATCAAGTTTTGAGGTCGTTCCATAATACAGGCTTTCATGGAGTGGATTGTATGAAACTGAAGCCGATGGCCTAAAAAAAAACAAAAAATAATCAAGAGAAACAATCAAAATCTTAATTCTAAACTTGATCAAGGAGGCCGTTCTGCTGGACAGTATCAATTACACAGGCCTGAAACTTACTTAGGTTCCTTGCGTTGTCGTAA
This sequence comes from Ostrinia furnacalis, assembly GCF_004193835.3. Classification (NCBI taxonomy): domain Eukaryota; kingdom Metazoa; phylum Arthropoda; class Insecta; order Lepidoptera; family Crambidae; genus Ostrinia; species Ostrinia furnacalis. Next base: position 119,042 of record NW_021137889.1, on the reverse strand, counting down.
GCAGATTGTCATTTTCCGTAAATCAACATTTTCGTTTGATTTTTGGAATCAGACTGAAATAACTGCATCCAGCGTTCCAGCAAACCAATACCAAACAAAATTAACGGCTCGCAACCTATTAGATTTAAAGTCCAATACGCATTTAATACGGGAATAAAATTAATCCGCGACTTCCATTTTTAATCCCTATATCCGTCTCGCTCCCACTCGTTTATCAACCGGCTAACGCGGACCCGCTCCCTCGCAGCGCGTAACATGGCAGCTGGGCGTTCGTTTTTTGAAATTTATTTTTTTCATTGTGTTTCACTTTTTATTGGCATCCCTTAGAATTTTATACGGCCAGTTGCTTTTTTAATCTGTCGACGGTATAATTAATTGATTTTTTGTTCTCTCTTATTTTTTAATCTATTTACGTTGCACAGAATAAGGAAGCCGGATCTGTTGCAAAAAGTTGTAACTTTTTACGTCAAAAATGAATGGTTGACCTTTACGACCTTATTCTTCACACATGCTCTAATAAAGTGGTTGTTTTTTTATAAATTATGTTTTTATACCAAAGTACACTGTTTTTAACCGACTTCAAAAAGGAGGAGGTTCTCAATTCGGTTGGTATATTTTTTTACTACATATTTAATAATTTGACTGATTTTTTGTTTAGGTAGGTTGGACATTAAGGCTGGGTTGCACCATTTAATTTAACTTTGACAAACGTCAAAAATCTGTCATACAAAAAACACCGGTTAACGTTAAAATTCCGGCCAAAGTTACGTGGTGCATCAGCCTAAGTTGTCATAGTATCAAAATACAAAAACCAGGCAATCAACAATACTTATAAAGATATCTTAAGCCTTAACAGCTATTAATGCTCGTAGCAGCCTACATTTTTTTTACTGGGCAAGAAATCTTGACTTTTTGTTTTCAAAACGTGAAGGTGCTTATCATAAACTATAGCAAAAAACTGCATGTCATTGTGTTACGGAATGTGTTTTAAATGAAAGACAATTTGACACCCCATACCTAGATATAAAGCCTAACCTGACACCTCTTAAACCCTCTTAAATACGGATTAAAACTCAATTATTTCTGCACTGAGCAAAATTAAGCGGTAGTAACGAATATTACTAGTAAAATAACGCTTCTTTAATTAATTAATTCTGTTTTTACCGTATGGTTTCAAGCCACTGAAATGTCAAACCTCTAACCTTTTCAGAACTGTATGGGTTACTAGAGAATTCTCAATGGAATTGACTTGATAAATGATTCATGATTCATTTCAGAATCTCAGAATGATTAAATCCTGACTATCTTAACGAAAATAAAGCCACATAATAGTGCAGTGAATTTCCAATTTGTGTAACTCAACGTCGAATCTAACACCTCTATGTTGAATTCCGAACTCGTCTAATACTGGATCATAGAAAACAACATACAATTAGAAGGTTTTTGAGAAAACTATAGGTAAACCATTCCTTTATTTCTGTGAACGACCTTAAATCCACGCGTCGTAAGCCGGACGGAAGGAATTTTTTTATGGTTTTTTTTATCCACAACGAGGAAGCTCTTGGCCTGTATCTCACCTGATGGTAAGAGATGATCAGGCCGAAAGTGGAAGCCAGCTTCACCTGGAATCCTCAACCACTGAGGAACTGGCTATCTTACCTCTAACTGCCGGAACACAACAATGCTGTTAACATTGTTGTTATGGCGACAGACTTAGGTAAGATGGTGGTGGCTAGCCAGGCGGACTTAGAACAAGCCCTACCACCATCCAAACCGAACAGAAAAATCTGCCCCCACTGGGAATCAAACCCAGGACCTCTGCGTCTGAAACAATGAGAAATTAGTTCCGTTACTATTTATTGCAGTTTAATGTTGTTTATTACAGAACTTCGTTCCGTAAGCTCCTCATTTTTGTGGGCCTTGCAAGGCTTCCCTGGCACAATGACCTTAATCAATATCGATTTTCGACGGCTCAGCTGATATGCATCGATCTATTGACATGACTGTGTAGCATGTTAGTGTATAGCTGTACCATAAAACAAAGTAACTGTATGAAAAATCTTTACATTTTTGTGAAACTAGCCTTTGCCCGAGGCTACGCCCGCGTATACTTCGATTTTTCATACAAATTCGTTATTTCACACTCGCTTCAGCCAAATGACGTCCACTGCTGGACAAAGGCCTCCTCCAAGGTTTTCCACAATGCACAGTTCTGCGCCGCCCGCATCCAGGCTATTCCCGCGACCTTCACCAGATCGTCGGTCCACCTAGTAGGAGGCCTGCCCACGCTACGTCTTCCAGCCCGTGGTCGCCACTCGAGAACTTTTCTGCCCCAACGGCCATCGTCTCTACGAGCTATTTATTTCACACTAGTTATCCCAATCCCAACTTCCCAACTAATATTATAAATGCGAAAGTAAGTCTGTCTGTCTGTCTGTCTGTCTGTCTGTCTGTCTGTCTGTCTGTTACGCTTTCCCGCTTAAACCTCGCAACCGATTTTGATGAAATTTGGCATAGAGATAGTTTGAGTCCCGGGAAAGAACATAGGATAGTTTTTATCCCGGTTTTTGAAACAGGGACGCGCGCGATAAAGTTTTTCTGTGACAGACAAAATTCCACGCGGGCGAAGCCGCGGGCGGAAAGCTAGTCTACAATAAAAATATTGCTTCCTAATCCTCTTCCAACTCTTCTAAAAAATAAAACCTAATATCATCTATGATACAAGTAAACCTATCTTTAGTTGCAAAGTAAAATATTGTTACGGATAGTGAGACAGTTCAATCTCTCTTTGAGTCGACATTCATAATGTCGGCTTCTATTGATGCAAACTATAATTATTAATCTAAACTTTAGATAATCCAAATACATAAATACCAAATGCGTCGTTAGCGGGTTGCACCATCCTATTTTAAGAAAAGTCAAAAGTCTGACAAACTCCATACAAAAAAACACCAGTTATGGTTAAAGTAAGGTGGCGCAACTCAGCCTCAAACTTGCTATATGTCAATAGGCCTTTAACATAGAGCAAATTTGATAACACTTGAATACAGTCGTATGTTTAGATAATACAAATATACTAATACCAAATGCGTCGTTAGAAGGTGTCGGGCTGGACAAACAAACAGACACCCGACACCGGATTACGATGTGAGGGCTCTATAATCGATACGATGCCGATGGCTTCTCGATTGTTGCAATCGTAGACAAAAGTTGGGTAATAGATTCGTTAGTTGGACACGAGTACTGGGCACAGATAATGGCATGATGAAATGAACACTGTGTATTCTATGTGCTTTTAATTGATGTGATTTCGCCATCAAAATACCTATCTGGTGAAGTACCGTAGTAGTAAATTAATTTTCTCCAACTTTCTACTGTGTTTATTATAAGCAGAAGTATGGAATCAGTCTCTTGTGTTTTGTTCCAAGTAAACTAAAAAACTTTACGATAATCTAAGTATCTGTGGTATCGATTTAAAGTTTTAATTGGTACCATGTTTTATTCAATCTTCGTAGTTATTTAGTTCTAAAGATCACTCGAAACGAATAGGGTGATTTCATACTTTTGCTCGTGAGTGTTGTAATTATTTTTTAATACATTCTGTAGTTCCGTAATACTTGATTTAGGTCTCTCTGAGTAGTGGTCAATTGAAACCTGCATCAAAGTATTATTCTGACTCCTGTCCGCGCCACCAAGTATTACGTCATCAGCCAGTCGGCGGTCTTTGACTTGCATGATGGATGACTCACAAGTGATACGAAACGAGTGCCTCAGAAATTGTGAGGCACTCACTTCTGAGTCAGAATCGTAGTTTGGCACACCTTGTAGGTACGTATGTAAGGGTCAGAAAATAAGAATATACTGGGTATTTTGTTACAAAATAGTAGGGATGTTATGGATATGTAGTTTCGGTTATGGATACGGTTACGGATATTAGAATAATATTATACCGGTTTCGGTTACGGTTACGGATGTTTTGTTTTCGGATATCCGAAAGTTTCGGTTACGGTTACGGGTATCAATACTCAATCGTATCGATATCCATAACATCCCTGCAAAATAGCATCAACTTAGGTATAGATAAGATGTTAAAGCTTCATGTGCTTTCGCCTCTATAGGTACCGCCAAAGTGTTTAAATTCAGATATCCACATTGATAAAAGCTAAAGGTCACTGATTGACTGACTCACTCATCACGAAATCTCAGAAACTACAAGTGCTAGGAGTCTCAAACTTTGCATAGGGGTTCTTTTTAGAACGTAGGTGCTCACTAAGACGACATTTTGCGAAATTCAACCCCTAAGGGGGTAAAACGAGACCACGCGTATGAAGTCGCGGGCGGCCGCTAGTATTCAATATTTTCAGATCTGAAACGAGGATTTCAGAGCAGAGCTATATGAAATTACTTTTGTACGGACGACAGCACATCTTCAAATCACTGTAGCATCATTAAGTCGTCGTATTAAGGTCTTATTTGCCTTTTCCTTTTTCATACTGTATTATTTCCCTTCCCTGGCTTTCCTACTTAATTAAACCTTACATATTTGTTTAAATAAGATTAAACGAATTGATCTGTCGATGTCACTTAGCCAGAAGACTGCCTAAACAATCACCATTATCTTACCTACATCAATTGCGAAGATTTCGTAACCATTTTGGACGCAACTCCTACAACAAACATTATAATTGTCTTGCACAACGTTTTCAACGCGCCACTTCATTTTAAATCAACTGTACGTATACTCCTGATATAAATATACGTCGGGCGCGTGAAATTGGGGCCAGAACGAGTCTTGTATAAATTAACTATCATATTTTATCAGCCGCTCTGGTAATTGTTCAGAGGCGATAATACCACCTCTTGTGATATAATTAACGTATTATTGACCATGATGATATTTTAAAATGAAAATTGACGAAAAGTTATTTTAACTGAGCTTAAATTGTGGAATTACAATGAATTTTTCCTGACATACAGCTAATCGCTATTAGATATTATTTAATTAAGCATAATAAGATTTGAACTTTCTTCTCTTGGGGAAAATTGTTCATTTGAACAGTAATCCTTTTTGTTTCGTGCTTACATAAAAGGACATCCTGTATCGTCATGTGTTTGTACAGGGTGTCCCAAAAAGTAGTGTCAAGCCGAAGCTCAGAGGTAGAGCAACACTAGGGCTATCCTAAGCATAGCTGATTCAGAAGTATTTACATCCATAACACGAATGTAAACTAATATCCTGTATGTTGTAAAAAAAAACACTACTTTTTGGGACACCCTGTATAAAAAAATGTTCATCCAAAGTCATATTGTAGAGTAAAGAAGATTGAGCAATGTTTCAAATAACCCCTGATTACAACAAGTTCCATCTTTTACATCTAAAAATAGCCCGCTACCATTTCAAAAAGCAAACAGAAAAATAAATAACCGACCACAAATTACAGCTCTTAATACTTCTGCCTCCATAAATTATATTAAATTTATCATTTATGAATTCCAAGTCCCAGAGTTGCTACCGTCGGTTCCTTTGTCGCGCCGCCATCTTGAGGTCGTATTTGTTTTTTTTCTCAACTTAATGCAATGCTCTTGTCACCGTCAGCCGTTATCTGTGGTACGTCATTGAAATTTTTAAATTTCGCTACCACAGATAACCGTATTGAGCTCTCACAATTATCTATGGTTTGTCGTACGTTAATGGGTTTTTGTCTATGGTGACAGGTTTTTTGATGAAACATTTATGGTGGGTTGGATATGTTTTCTAGCTTACTGTAAGTATAGGGAATCTTTATTGATAGAAACTTTAGTTTACAAGACAAAAGATAAGTAGTTACAGAAATAAAGTAGGATTTGTCGTAATGAATGCTAAATAATGGATTTAGACCTTGATTACCGTCATTTATCAAACCTAACATTTATCAAATATCGAAGATAGTAACTTAACAACTATTAAAACACTTTAATCATTAAAAACTTATGAACATTAATAGAAAAAAAACTTAAATTAACAATTATTTGACTACGAATTCATCTGACGCGTTTATGTCTTTTGTATGAAAATCAAAATAAAACTAGTTTCTTTGTATTTTCAGCACTTTAGTTATTAAAAAACATACTGATTACCTGCCTATGATTAAAGTATACAATTTACTTGAAAATCAACGACTTTTATTTTAAAGAAAGAAAGAAAGAAAAAAACATTTATTCGATAACTAATAAGTACAAAATACAATGGAGAGAAAAAGAAAAAAAAATGCTGTCAAAGAGTTCACCCACTCAGTATCATCTTGACAGTTGACATTTAACCGCCAAGTGCCAAGACACTGGTTTTCTGGCGGTACAAAAAAAAAAACAAAAATTCCGTTTTTCACAGTCAGAAAAGTTTCGTAATGCTTAAGGCACTTATGCCCGTTTTTACCATCAATCCCTATTTTTTAAGTGACCCCTATAAAAACAAAATTCCTGTTACGTGTTCACTTCAAAATTAGGGATTGATGGTGAAAACGGGCATTACACTCTCAGTATCTCCAATAAAAACCAAACACCCCATCATTTTCCCAAGAAAGCCAACCCATCAGGGTGCAAACTCGAGAACAACGCCCTAATTGATTAACTAAACAGCGTGAGAAATCCGACACTTGTGTCAGTGTTGGTCCGTTAGACCCCCGCTGGTTTATTGAGTTCGGATTGCGCACGGCTGATTTGCAAACTCTTTGGGAATTTTGCAGGATGTCGCCAGATTTTTAATGGAGAATATCTTGGGATTTTCGTGGCGATGGATGTATAATTTTAACAATATAATATGTATAATGTTCAATAGCAATTACATTTACAATAAAATTTCAATATAATTTACAACTAATTAAACTATTTGTACTAATTTATTAATTAAATAATGTTAAAAGCAAATATTTCTTGATCATGAAAATTTTACGAAATGGAGTTTATTTTTCGGTGTGAAAATTTCCTATTTTACTTTGAAAATCTGTAGTAGTATTTGGTAGGTACGAAATGAATACTTTTTAAGAATTTTATTTATTTTATTTTATTAAGTTTTTTAATAGATATGCGTCAAAAATGGTCATGTTTTTACACTTTTGACTTCCTTTATGATTAACCAACAACTTTAAACAATTGTTTATTTTATTACGTACCACAAAATAAAAACAAACAACACCATCACGTCCGCACCTACATAAACATCAAAGTTTATTTTGCTCGTCTAAAAAATCAAAACCCCCCGTTGTTTTCGTGGCGAAATTGTCACCGTGTGTAACAACACTTGTGTCGCCGTGTGAACTGGCAGGCTGCATTTGTTTATTTATGCGATGGGCCTGTGAGACCAGGGGGTAGGTATAGGGTTAGATGAAACATTGCGTGTTAGGAGGTTTAGAAGCGAATACTGTTAAATGAGTTTAAAACATGATGTAGAGTTAAGTGTTTAAGCGAGGGAGTGTAAGCAATAAGCAATTCCGATCTGTCGTCGTAAACAATGATATTTTCATGAAAATCACTATTTTGAAGTGTTTAAGCTTAAATTGTGTGGCACTGGCCGCAAACTAAAATGCTTTCTTTGGATTAAAGTCTTTAGTCATTTATAAATGGGAAAAGTGTCTCAAGTATATCGGTTCTTCCCAGTTGTCACCACTAGTGTAGTTCCCACTATTAAGGATTAATCTACTGAATGGTTTTTGATTAAAGTTGACATGCCTGTTTTAAAATAAAAAGAAAGTAGAAAAATCTCTGAATTTTAAGGTATTTTCACCTTTAAGGTATTTTTGTTTTCTTTAAGCCACAATCAGTGAAACTTGAAGAAATTAATCACTTCTAAACCTTTAACAAACTTAAACTACTAGCTTGAAGTCATGTTCTCGTGAAGTCAGGAACTTTTAAAAAATGCGTTTTATTGTTAGTATATGTAATTGGAAACTTACTTGTGAAGAAATTAATAAAGATTTATTTATTTATTTATTTATTTATAACTACATGTACTTAATACAGGGTGTTACACAAAAACAAGGTTAATCCAAGCAAATCCACGGTTTACAAGTGCTGGATTAATCTTTTAGTAAGAATACAGCTTTATCGACTTTAGTGTTTTGGTAATGAGGAAGTTTTTTAAAGTAAAGTTTTTGATTGGCACTGAGCGTCATCAATTGGATATTTTACATCATTTACCAATCATTATAAGGAACAACTTAAAAAAAATATAGTTGTTGCATTTCACGAAGGTGAGTGAGCTTTACATATTGTTTGGTGGCTCGCTACTGCTCGTTTTTCAAATGTTTTGATATGTAGAGATTACACTATCGTTATGTGCATGTACACGTACACACACAAGTAAAGCTCACTCGCCTTCGTGAGTTGCAATAACTATACCTGAAAGTAAACACTTGAATATTGAGAAAAGAAGTGTAGACATTTTGAAATCAATGATTACAATCAGTGCACATTACAATCAAACGATCACGATAACATCAACAGAAACATTTACCTAAGTGTTTTAGAAGTCAACATCAAGGGCGTGCAGTGTATTTAAACAGATAGATAGATAAATCATTTATTTTGCAATCACTTATTACTTACCCACAGTTAATAATAATGCTAATAATAACAGTTAATAATAATAGCAGCTTAACAATAATGGGAAAACAGCAGGTGATAAAGTTAAGCACATATAGAACAAAATTGGAAAAATGCTTTATATAATAGCTTTATTTCTAAGAACTCTCTCTCTCTCTGTCTGTACTACACAGACAAAACATTTTCAGCGGCTTCTGCACTAAACTAAAGCTTATAGCGCAGCTGTCAAATAAAGATGATGAGGTGTGCCGCAGCGATGCAAAAATCAAAAAGCAGATAGACAATTTTTTCACTTTCCGCAACAATTTATTGTTCCAAACAAATAAAGTGTTTTCCTGAGGTGTGAAAATCAAAAATTTTCCCCGTTCCGTCCTTTAGCCCTACATCAACAGGCAAACACATTTGCACTGCCAGGGGCGGCACACGCCCGCCTAATTGCAAAGTCAACACGTTTTGTTGTTTATTTGTGTTTTTTGGTGAGTGCACCGCTAGAGGGCACAAGTACCCTCCCTGGAGGTCCGATAATATATTTAAAAATATGAAAAATTACTGGAAGAAGACCTGTCAAAATTTTATGCACGCAGCTAGACAAAGATATGCCTAGTTCTGAATTTTAGGTAACTTATGCCCGTTTTCACCATCAATCCCTAATTTTTAAGTGACCCCTATGGTAACAAATAACAAGAATTTTGTTGTCATAGGCGATTAGGTGATTTTGTGGCGTCGAACCTGGGACCAGGCATATGGCTAAGCAATGCAATCGTACAGGAGGGTACAAGGAAGAGGGGCAGCCACATTAGGTAACACAGAGTCGTTCAGGAGAGTACCAGGAAGAGGTGCAGCAACCGCAGTTAAGGAACGGCTGGGACGAACAAGGATAGGCGAATCCAACTCGTGAGCCTTGACAGGGATACGCTGGTTAAGGCGACCCTTTACAAGGCTTGGGAGCCTACGGGTGACGAGCTATTGGACGTGGAGAGGGTCATTAATTATACACATATTTTCTACTTTGCCGAACATTTGCACGAGAACAGTTTGTCCAAAACATATGAATTTGGTCTTATTTAATGCAAGATTAAATGCCCTTCAACCGTCAGGAAGAACACTTTTCGATAGGGTCAGTCCTTCACGCGGTATAACCGGAAAACCTAAAAAGCGCCCCTTTCGGGGGCCCCCACCACTTAAGCACAACTCCGTCGAAGTCTAAAACCTAGGAGAGTCTTAATGGGCAACCAATGAAGCCATTAAAGCAATAAAATCTTTTGTAGGAATTATTTCCGATTTAAAATCTAATTCTTCTGGACTATATAGTCTAGCAATACATGCCTTTACCATAGAGTATAGAGAATAAGTACCCACAGTCAAAAGCAACTTCGCGCAAAAATGTGATGATTTATTCATTGAACTGGGGTCGGACACGTGGCGACATCTCCCACGTTCATTTGAAACGAGTGCTTACGTTTGACACCGAACTTTTGTTTGTATTTGAAATTGCCATCACAATCTAATTCAAAAATGGTTTAAGTTGCGACTAGTTTAACTTCATATCATTATAATTTGCCTCTGGTAGCTAGAGAAGGACTCTAAATGATCATGATAATTAACTTCAGTCATTTTATCAAATACTTGCAAGTTCACCCTCAATTTTAGATAGAAAGGTAAAAGTACTGATGTTCATCAATAATAATATAACCCTCGCCTTTTACTGTCTGTTGATAAGATTGTCATCATAGAGTAGTGAAAAGATTAAATTATTGCTTGGTAAAAAAATCATAAGACGCAAAGAGTTTTGTCCATAAGATCTATTATATTAGATAATTTGAAAATACATTTTTTTTGCATTAGTCCAAACAAAAAAAGATAATTTTGATTTGATTTATTGAAACACTTTTCTTAAAATTTTCCCTACTACCTCCCGTTGCCATAGCAACATCTAATCACTAATCCAAAAGCCACCAATACAGTTATCAGTCCTCGCCCACCGTGGGACGCACGTGTCGGTCACACGTCTGTATTTGTGGTGCACTTCGCGCCCGTTAGAGGGCGTGGGTCGGAAGTATTAGTATTAGATTAATTGGGAATCTATTAGAAGGATAAATATTATTATGCACTTAAGTTATTGAGAAGTTGAAGACACTTGCAGCTCGTTTATAAAAGTCACACTTAGGCCGGCAATACACGGACCGCTTGAAGCAATCAGGGTCGACAGCTTCAAGCTGCGACTGCACAGTGAACTGCAGAGTTCTATGGACGCACATACACGAACCGCTCGAGCAGTTGCAACTGATTTTTTGTGTGGAGTTTGACAGACGTTTGACTTCTGTTAAAGTAAGATGGTGGAACCCAGTCTTAATCTCGTGGGAATAGACAATGCTCTATAAAAGATTCCCACCTCTCGTTCCCACCGCTGCAACTCCTGTGTAGCCAGGATCTACAGCTTGACCGCCAATAAAAACCCAACCGAACCAAATACGATCTAACAAAGTATCTAAAGATTCTTCTTTATTTCTGGAAGACCAAAATGATTGAGGGACAAGACCCGTCTGCCCAGCGTGGGGATTGTAGGCCAAGTCCTCCATTTGCCTCTTTGAAATTAGAAAGATTCGTTCTCCTGCAGTGGAGAATAAATGACACAATGATGATAATGACCTTTTGAGCATTGGGCTCCATAAAATGGCATCATCGTCAAAATTCCTTTTCATCACTAAGTCGTTCCATTGTTTGTAAAACGATGATACCAAAGTTTTTCTCGCTTAAAAATAAGCTTACAAAGAACTTATCCATTTTAAACAATATTTTACCGATCATAAAATAATAATTAACAATAAAACCAACAAAAGAACCTACCCGAGAACCGAATGCTTATCTCTCTCACCCAGTCCTACGGTAGCTTGTGATAAGTTAATCCGTGACAGAGATAGCGCGACAGGCTGTCCTTATCGCGCCAACTAAACAGTGATTGGGCACTTTCTTTTGTCTGTAGATTAAAAAACTTAGGTACCTATTCTACCTCTGACAATGGACTCTACAATGTTTACAACCTTTGCTTTTTCTGTGAAATAAAAAGAAATAAAGAAATAGTAATGATTTTAAATTTAAAAATAGACAAATTTAAAGTCATATTTTTTTATTTGCAAATAGCTAGACATAGACAAAAGACACATTTGCTGAGCTAAATACAATATTAACTATACTATATCGTGTAAATTTTATGATAAATACTTATGTATGTTACTGTACTACAAATATTAGTCTGTATACCATGTCAAATTGAGTTAAATAATCAAAAATACACATGAATCTAAAATACCCTATAGATGTCAAACCAAACGCCCTAGCATTATATTGCCCAATGTAGCAAACGAACAATAATTTATTAGATAAATTTCAATTTACTGACAACTCGGTTAGCACCCCTGCGACAGTTCTGGCAACATTATCGTGGTAATAAAAACTCATTGCGTGCCTACTATCAATCAAAATTGCACCCATAATCTATGACATTAAAGGCGAAATTGCTATGTCACAACCGTCACTGTCTATGGCCAACTCTATTCAAACAAGAATGCACTCAAATTCTATAAGTATACGGTACAACTTAGTTTGGAAAGCACAAACTTGGCATGTTTTCCACGCTAATCTGTGGCGAGTCCTCCCCCAGTGTTGCCAGCAATTAATGTGTTAACATGATTTATAGAGGGACGCGAGCTTGCGCTATGTGGATGGCAACCCCAGTAAGTGTTAATTTTATTTGTTCAACTAGCTCCTGAGGCGTGAAGAACGTATCAATGAAATAAATTAGTGTTGTTTACCCTCACTATGTGGGAGGGTCGTTGGGACCCAGCCTTGCCATTAAAACTATCCTAATACAAGAGAAAATCTCTTACACTCTCGTTCTATGTATAAATAACCAACTGCCTTCTTTTAGTTAAACTTTTCTGTATAATCTTTACTTCAGCCAGTAGAAGTCCTACTAAACTAAAGCTGACTAAATAAGACTAGAAGTTAGAAGATTAAGGAGTTAAGAAGACATTCATCCAGTCTCTGATAGCTACCTTCTAGATAGAGGTGGTCTTTGTGGCAATTTGCCATGCCAAAGAATGCTGCTGAAAAAATGAACTCAATAGCATGCCCTGGGGAAACCTTATTAATCAGCAAGACTAATGCCCGTTTTCACCATCAATCCCTAATTTTTAAGTGACCCCTATGACAACAAAATTCATATTATGTGTAACCATAGAGGTCACTTAAAAATTAGGGATTGATGGTGAAAACGGGCATAAGATGGACAGACAAATATTACTATGATAAGTCCTTTTGAGCTTGTAACGATAAATTCATTAAATGCATCCCTTTTCTTATCCAGAACAACTTAACACGTACATCAAATCGCTACAATACAACGTAATCGAACCAGAAAACTAATTTTCCTAACAACGTTTCCCCCAAGAAACTCTAGCTCCGGAATCAGTTCATCTAATTGAAAGTTTGCCCCTCAGGCGCAACGCAACCGCTGATCTAAAACAACAATCCGGTTTAAAATCCGAACGCCGCCATTAACGCCCCTCGAGGACTGTCAAAGTGACAGTTGACAGCCCGCCATTCTGTTCGCACTTCTTAAAACGCACCTAAAGCAAAGGCATAAAATCCAAAATGCATGAAGTTGTGTTGTTTTGCCCGCAGCTGTGTGTCTCCCCTAAGTATTTTACAGGTCATTAAAAAAGAAGCGAGGGATGCTCAGGGGTCAAACACCGTGAAAAACGGGAAAATAATTTGTTGTCACATTCGCTATGAGGGCTTGTTTATAAATGAAATCGCACGAGCGGGAAATGAAACATAAAATACATTGTTCAAAGCCTTGGCAATTTTTGAAGAAAAAGAACTCGTCTGGGAGAGCTTTTGGTGTTAAATTTTCAGCCACGGTTTCAAAGGTTTTTACTGACAGCCAAAATAAGTGATATTTATGTAGGTATCTACAAGATTTTCAGTAGCTCAAAGTACAAAATCAGTGTTCGAGAAATAATCGCTTAAATCCTATGTAATTGCAGGTACTTATCGTGATAGCTCAATGCCAAATATAATTGATTATTTATCTTATCTGTATTTATCGCTATTTGTAAAAATCGACTTAGTTGAACACCATAAATAACTACTGAAACAGGAAAAACTGAAATGTTCGAATTTTATTAAATTCTATTTCAAACCCCTTCGATATTTAGCTTAGCCACAGACTTTTAGTCGACCGATAGTTGGGACACACATTGGTATCGGCAGATTCTTCATACAAATTAGAATCGGGCCCAACTATCGGCCGACTAAAAGCCTGGTAGTCTGCGGGCAGTCTTATAGGTAATATTAAATTAAAATCACAAAATTGTCTTAAAATAGATAACATGCATAATGCAGGTTGTAGACCAAGAGCTAGCTATGTTAATCTAGCTTAACTCGCATAGCTGTCGCAGTTTTCCACAGTTGTCTTTTTCAAAACTATGTCAGCTATTGCGAGCGAAGCTAAACTAACTTAGCTCAGCTTTCAGTCGGGTTGCCTTATAGATTTGTCAATATTCCAGCCAAACATAAACAAGATTTCATTTTCTGCTCATTCAAAGTCAAATCTAAACAAAAATTATGTCCCAAAACCAACAAATAAGGTGTCTCAGACGGCTTACGCATTTCTGTCGTGTAACTACAGTTGAACCGATGGAGTGGACGATTATCGACCACATCTAAAACCTTCGGATCTTCGATAGCCCGTAACGAGATCTACAAGAATACACCATTAGCGGGCATAGACAACCACGACCATAAACAAGTATTACTCGGTAGCTATCAAAAATCAGCCACAGATAATATCGAGCGCACTCTGAAAAAAGTCCCGCGTGTCGTACGGATTATGCCCGGGCCCATTGTGGGCATAACAATTGAAATCTATCCGTCCCACTCGCGTACCCCATTTCTATTTAGGAGGGAAAGGGACAGATGTCGTTCTATTTATTTTCACTTTTCTATGGAAAGGTAACGTGACAGTTTTCGTATTTGTTTGGCCTTCCAGAGGGGAATGGTCGTATTATTTCATTTATAATCCGTAAGATCGGAAAGCCTGGCAACAATTTGGATTGATGTTTTGGTTGCAAGTTTCTGCTTCGATAATGACGTAAAATGCTTTTGGTATTATAATAACAATGTTTTCAGCGATATAATAATATCAAATCAAGCTTACATTTGGCTGGGTTGTACTATCTTACTTTGACTGTAAGAAACGTCAAAAATCTGTCTGTCAAACTCCATACAAAAATCACGGGTTCGTTATAGTTACGGTCAAAGTTTGGTGGTGCAACTCAGGCTTAGCCTCCATGGCACCTTAACTTTAACCGTAACTATAAGTGTAACTGATGTTTTTGTATTGAGTTTTTTGACAGACTTTTGACGTTTATTATAGTTTAAGTAAGATGATGCAACTTAGCATTAATTATGTTTCCAATACCAATAACATGGCCTAATTACTATGTATTGAAAAATAACCGAGAAGTCGCGTGGTAGTACAGAACGACTTTCTCTTAAAAAGGTGGGTAGATGAACAACAGTAGGTATTTCTTTTAAACCTTTGACACGCACGTGACGTATTGGGGGCACAATATTTCATGAAAACAAAATAAGAAGATCGCTACCAATTCATTAGACATGCTTGTAACTCACTTAGGCATAGACAAAAACATTCCATAGACAAAAATAAAGGCTCTACTCTCGTCATAGACAAAGCTCGACGAGACACGCAGTCTGTTCTGACCATTCATAGACATGGTTTAATAGAAAAAGTTTTCATGTACATTTGTCATAGAGTTTTGTCTACGATTCGTGTTATGTGCTCTATGGAACTGCCACAAAGATGCAACAAGCGACAGAACTATATGAACTTTTGGAACGTTATATTCAGAACTAACTACTAGTTAACAAACATTGAAATTCAACTAATCTTGAAGCCTATTAATTATTGTAAGCCTATCTTTTACGGTATATTTATTAGACTGTAGTGAATTATATTTACGTTTATCATAAAACCTGATTTTGTTATAATATTTGGACAATAATTATGTTGTTTCCTCATCCGCCAGAGTTTTGACCGTTCCAACCCCTTGCCAGTCAATCATTTTGACATAGCTGCCAAAGTCACGATGACCCAAACTTCATGATGCACCAATGTCCTTACCTATGTTGAGAGCATGCGCTGACAAACTTTTAGCTTTTGTAAAGTTACGTATTTCTGGCGTCCAGTAGCTCTTACACCCGTATTCACAAACATTACTATGAGGTCTCACAGTGCGCGTAGACCCACAGGGTGTTACACGAACCAAGAAAAGAGTTCTATTCAACGCTGTGCGTTCGATTTGCTGCTTTTCTTAAGCAAGCATCGTTTGTGAATACGGGCGTTAGTCTATAAGTTTGAACCAAGTTGTTATATTTCCCGTTTCAAGCCTACAACTACACTCATCATAAATTTAACCAATGTATACTTATGTTATACGCAATACTGTTTACTAAATAAACTAAAGTTTACGATACATCGCGCTAAAGCCAGTTTATGTTGTCCATTACATAAACAGTTAAAACAACAAAGTTGTAAATTGAACTCGCGGTAAACTCAGGAATAACCGCTAGTTTATTGTTAGCGTAATATAAATAGTACTTAAATATAAATAATACGGTATCATTAACTGTAGTAAAGGTAAGAAGCTTAGTATGTAACTTGCGGGCTAAATATAGTTGTTGTTGTTGTTTCAGCCAAATGACGTCCACTGCTGGACAAATATATGTACTCGTAAATAAATGGTAAACGATTCTTGTTTTCTATGCTGTCTATCTTTAAGGCCAATTTTCTATCAAATCAAATAAATCCATTTTCTGTTCTTATAACCAGTTTATAAATCCTACGTTATTTAGCTTTTAATTGCTTCTTTCAGCAATAAATAAGTATGACGTATTGAACAAAAATTTTAAAGACACTTTTAGTAGAGGTACTGGTAAATTGGTAACCTGAATGTAAGGATGTCGATAGAAAAACTATAGTTTCGGCAAAATAAATATTATGCAAAATATAAAATGAAATATTTATTTATAAGTATTTTGTATGTTTGTAACGAATAAAGCTCAAAAACCAGTCATTTTGACCAATATGTCAATATTCTTAAAATATTTTATCAATATGCCTAGTCACGACTTTGAGTAACATAGGCAGACTGAAATTCACTCGGGCAAAACTGCGGAGAAAAGCTAGTACGATAGATAAAAGTAAACTTATTCAAGTATCAATTTTAATTCATCATTCTGCTTGAAGATATCGTCTGTCGCAAGCCTGTGGCGTTAAATAGAGATGTCACGTATGAATACAGTGAAGTCTCTACTAATGATTTTATATTCTAAACCAGGATTACATGTTTGACACGAGGTCTGTCTGTTTGTTTAACGAATTAAGAAATGAGTAATGGCCCCAAATTCTTCTAGAGAAAGAAGTTTTTGTTCAAAGAAACTTTCAAGCTTGTTAGTTGTGTTAACATGAGCTTAAGTTTCAATATAGAGCAAGGCAAGTGAGCAGTCTATTTTTAAACGTTATAGAAATAATTTTAAATATATTACATGTATTTTTTATAAGACACTTTTGAGAAAGAAAAACATGAGGATGACCCCAAAATGGTGGCTTTGGCTTGCATTCATATTGAAAAAGAAGTCGTATCAATCCTAAAAACGAATCAATATAATTTTCTTCGTCTTTAAAAGCTCTACATATTTAGTACCTATTAGCCTTAGTTACCATTATTCGTCCTGTTTTTTTATACTTTCATTATCACAGATGGTAAAATCTATATTATCATATTATTATTAATAAAACCCTAATCTACAATGATGACTAAGTTTTTTTTAGAGCTTAAAGCACAGAATACCCCTTTCAGACCCACGACGAAACTAAACAAGGTAGTAATAAAAAAACTCGATATTTNAAGTTAATGTTTATATTAGCTAAAATATTTTTTTTGCTAGATTTTTGTCATAAGTATTTCAAAATTATTTAAAAAGTGTAGTATTTTTTAATTATTCAAATTAGTACAGTTAATTATTATTCCTAAATACTACGATTTTACATTAAAGAAGGATAACAGTGCTGTTGGAACAATAAACCTTGATTGTGACGATGATCGACCGAGCGTGTATAGAAATACGCGTGTGCTCACAGGCGCGTGGCGGTCCTGACTGATTTGCAACTTGAAGTTGTCGCGCGCTGTAGGTAATTATCTCGGCCGGCATAGGCGAGTGACGGAGGCCTGCTTAAAGTCTATGTTTATTCCTAAGGTTTATTCTGGCTAGAATTTAGAGCCTCTAGAGACATAAACTTATCAGTTAGCATGTCAAAAACATGCTAAATAATAAGTTTATAGATAAAACACACTTCTGCTGAACATAGGCCTCCCCCAATGATTTCCACATCGCCCGGTTGGTAGCCACCTGCATCCAGCGCCTTCCTGCTACCTTTTTGAGGTCGTCGGTCCACTTTGTGGGTGAACATTTTATGCTGCGCTTTCATTTAATTTTTTAGTGACTGCCAATTCAAGTCTTTCTATAGCTAATTACAGTCCAAAAATAAGACCGAAACGACGAAACATTATTATTTAACTAAGAACTATAAATGAGTTAAATCAATAACTCGTTTTATTTACTACCGTCCATTCATACGTCAACGTATTAAATGCAAAATACCGATATTAATATTATCAGAGCTATCCATAAATTAATTATAATTTGTAACAGTTCGTTTAACATAAAATTAGGATTAATTTATTGGTGAACATTAAAATTTCTCACAGCGCCAGTTTATCGAGAGACGACTTTTGCATACCTACAATAGTTATAGTTAATAGAATGTTTAATTTGATAGTGATAAAGTTACTAGACTACATTTTGTCAAAAGCTTGTTACCGTCTTAAATAAAATATGAAGTAACGTAACTTATACAAATTATAATTGCAATGATCATCATTTCAGCCACAGGACGTCCACTGCTGAACATAGGCCTACATCCAGCAACGCAATGATCGACTCTACTAAATAAAATTAAGGCGATCTGATTTTGCTAAATCTCCTTGATTCTAATATTAAAGCTCTACAATAGCTCTTGGTATTACATACGAGTACCTGTACCTATGCTATATGTATTGTGAAAGTATTTATTCCTATTATACTTTAGCAAACACGACATCCAGTCCAAAAACAAAAAATGGTGCAAAATTTTGATCAATTTATTAATGATAGCCATTCATTACCATCATATTATTATAAAACCAAATTTTGTATTCCTTCCTTTCCAATGTCACAAATTGGTATTTAATTTTAAAAATCAAACTTCAGGTTCTTTTCCGCGACCTTCACCAGATCGTCGGTCCACCTAGTGGGAGGCCTGCCCACGCTACGGCCTCCTACGGGCCTAAAAAACTTTTCCAAAACTCAATTCGAAACAAGTCTCTAGTATTTGAGTGCCCAAATCAGGTTTTGGTATCTATTTGATTTGATTTGCATTTTTATGATTATATTCGCACGTTCGGCTTAGCTAGTTATAATGGACGCTTAAACAGTAGGGTAGGCTAATTTTATTAGTTCCTATTTAAAGTCATTTATCAATTCGTTGGTGGCAGGGCTTGTTCTAAATCCGCCTGTCTAGCTACCACCATCTTACCTAAGTCTGTCGCCATAACGACAATGTTAACAGCATTGTTGTGTTCCGGCAGTTAGAGGTAAAATAGCCAGTTCCTCCGTGGTTGAGGATTCCGGATGAAGCTTGCTTCCACCTTCCGTCTGATCATCACTTACCAACAGGTTGCAGGCCAAGACCTTCCTAGTTGTGCATTAAAAAAATCAAGCTTTTAAAAAGCGCTTTTATACTTCCCATTTAACTCTACCACTTTTCAGGATAATAATGTGGGCAGTGCTGAGAAAAAGCAGTGCAAGAAACACTGAGTTTCTTAAGTTTCTACTCATAATAATCCCAACTATAATAATATTATAAATGCGAAAGTAACTCTGTCTGTCTGTCTGTCTGTCTGTCTGTTACGCTTTCCCGCTTAAACCTCGCAACCGATTTTGATGAAATTTGGCATAGAGATAGTTTGAGTCCCGGGAAAGAACATAGGATAGTTTTTATCCCGGTTTTTGAAACAGGGACGCGCGCGATAAAGTTTTTCTGTGACAGACAAAATTCCACTGTACATATGTACACACTTAATGCACTAATGAAGTTACACATTTCTAGTGCAATAAATTATTTGAACTTTGAAACTATAATTTGCATGTAATAGGGTTTCTTACGTCGATTTTTCAGAAGTTGATTTTAAGCAACAATTATTCTTTAAATTTTAATACAACTCTAGATTGAGTCCTAATTCTAAATAGCTGAGAAAGAACTTCTGTACCTACTTCTACTATGTGATTATTATTAATATTTATCTTTTAATCCGTTTGTAAACCGTTCCTAATCATATCCAGTCGAGTCATAACAAGCTTGACGACATGACAATCAATGTCGCTTAAAATTTCATTAATTTTTTACACAATTTATTGGGAATTATTGATTCAATTGACAGGCATAATTAAAACCATGGGAAGCAAAATTTTCAGTGATGTGAATAGACAACTATAGTCGAAAATGTTTGTGGGACTATATCCCTCTGCCTATGTCATCGTACAATGATTCGGTTTCTTGTGATGGTGCGCCGTCTTAGTAACAAAGTAGACGTTTGCGCAGTCCCTTACATAAGAAAATGTTATTACTACAATCTATCAATTAAAACAGGATGTTTCCAACATTTTATTTTTATAATACCACTGTGGTGTCTCCGCCTTGGAGACGTAAATAAAAGTTGTTTCTATGTGAAGATACTGTCTTTTATTTTCGATTAAACACAGAACTTACAAGATTGCCTATCGCCATTTTGCCTTGCGAATCAAGAAGAAGGAATCTCGGATACACATCCTGAATCATGCTTAGAAACTAACTACGTTTGGATACGTGCTTATAATAACTAATTAAATACTGATATAAAATAACGATAAATAACAACCACAATTTCGATATCTTTTTTCTTACACGTGTGAGATCGACTTTAGTGAGGACTTGAGTCTCTGATTTTCTTGCGGGATTGTATTTCCAAGTACAGGTCCAGAAAATCCGCCGGTCGGACAATAGGTGCGTTTGTGTTAATTTATATTTATTTTAATATCCTTTATTTCCTTGTCCACAGGCGTGAACCCGCGTAAGCAGCGACGCGAGCGTACGACGTTCACTCGCGCGCAGCTCGATGTGCTAGAAGCTTTATTCGGGAAGACGCGGTACCCCGACATCTTTATGCGGGAGGAGGTCGCGCTGAAGATCAACCTCCCTGAATCCAGGGTACAGGTAAGATACATTCAAAAATAAAAAGTAAAAAAACTAAAACCCAACTACGACAAAAAACGACGCTGAAAAAGTATAAAACAAGATTTTCAGAATATTGAACTGAACAAAGTTGCTAATATAGTTGCATAGTCATTTTCATGTTTGGAAAACCGCAGTCACACGTTGTCAAAGTGCTACGGTAGGTAGGTATATGTAACGTGTGACTACGACTGTTGGTTAAATATTACCAGTGGACAATTAAGACGCTTCTAATGATATATCATTTGTCGAATTCTGATAAGTAGTTTAGAAGTTACGAGGGAACCGATGAACATACATACATACATACATAGCCTGTCAAAATCATAACCCTCCTTTTGCTTTGCCGTAGTCAGGTAAAAATACCATCATTTTTACTGTCCTAAGGATTTATTTTTGTATCAATGTCCTCCCCAATTCGTCTGGCCAGCGTAAGGGGTGTGGGTAGGCCAAATGCTCCATTTGCCTAGACAAAATTAGAGAGCTCCGTGCTCCTGCATTAGAGACTTGATGATTATTATGATTTTTTGACGTTCAATGCCAAATCCTGTCAAATTGACATACCATTTTATTTTCATGAAGGAGACCAGAAGGGTTTCTATTATGGTCCACCCACAAAGTGGACAAATGACCTTAAAAAAGTTTCAGGAGGGCGCTCAATGCGAACTACCTACTTCTAAGTTCTAACCGCCTCTGTGGTCTAGTGGCTAGACCACCTGCTTCAGACGCAGAGGTCCCGGGTTCGATTCCCAGTGGGGGCAGAATTTT
This sequence comes from Ostrinia furnacalis, assembly GCF_004193835.3. Lineage (NCBI taxonomy): Eukaryota > Metazoa > Arthropoda > Insecta > Lepidoptera > Crambidae > Ostrinia > Ostrinia furnacalis. The sequence goes on along the minus strand of NW_021137889.1, from coordinate 97,243 downwards.
CTGTTCGGTTTGGTTGGTGGTAGGGCTTGTTCCAAGTCCGCCTGGCTAGCTACCACCATCTTACCTAAGTCTGTCGTCATAATAACAATGTTAACAGCATTGTTGATTCCGGGTGAAGCTCGCTTCCACCTTCGGCCTGATCATCACTTACCATCAGGTGAGATACAGGTTAAGAGCTTCCACGTTGTGGATAAAGAAAACTGATTGGAAAACATTGGATTTTTAAGTTGTAAACGCCGCTAGGACCCCCGTCAAATAAAAGAAACCAATACAATCTCACTATTAAGTATCTCTACTACATCATCTTCGATGATGTATGTAGCTACGATCAAACAGACAGATTGTTGAACCATTCTAAGCACCCCATTACCACCCGGAACGTCTTAAGAGCACATTAAAATAATCCACCTCGCCACCCGGGATTAAAAGTTTAAACCTTCGTCTTGGACCCAACGCTTGGATACTCTGTAGGAATGTAGGTACAATACCTACTCTTTAACTAATACGATCTTCTGTGCTTAAAATGTACAAGAATATCACAAAATCTTATTTTGATAACACTCTGAAGAAACACACGAGTAGGTAAGGTAGGTAGAAGAAATGTTGATGCAAAGTCTACTTTTACTTGCAGTGCCATCACATTAGAATAATCATTTCATTTAAGATGCTAATGCTTCCACCTTCGGCCTGATCATCACTTACCATCAGGTTAGATACAGGCCAAGAGCTTCTTCGTTGTGGATAAAAAAAAATGCCGCCATATGTGTCGTTTCCTGTGCTTATTTCTCTCAGAGTTGTCCGATATAAAGTTTAAGATAAGACAAAACAAATAAACTTGATATTAGTTTATTTATAGTAGAATGTGGCTCCTGGTTTATGACCAGTTTAGATCAAAAGGTTTAACGTGTACGTAAATTATTATCCTAAATATTTAAAGTTTTTGACTATGAAATGTTAAGGCTACGGTCTCTTACGCCCGTATTCATAAACGATGTTTGCTTAAACGAATCAGCAAATTAAATAGAGCTCTGTGATTGGTTCGTGTGTCACCCTGTGCGTCCACGCGCACTATGAGGCCTCATAGTAATGATTGATAGTGAATACACGCGTAAGACAATTTGAGTATCATACCAGATCACCCAGAAATGATTGATCGAAGATTACAAAGCGAGCACTTAAAGTAATCCACGCCATTAAGACGCATGCACCCCGTCCGAAGTCCGCCGCTCGACTGGGTCCAGTGTTGCCAGCGATTTTATATAAGTAGCCGTGTTTAGTACAAAAATGCTGTCTTTATAAGGAAAAGCAAATTTTTATTGCCGTGTTTGGTGGGAAAAATGCCGTGTTTATAAGGAAAAGCTATCTCCGGCTGCCGTAGCATTAAAATCAGTAACATTGCATGCCTTAGACAACCACGCATCAAAATTGTGAGGGGGCATTTTGAATTGAAAGAAAGTCAATGAATAAAGGGTTTCTAAAAATGATCATTGCAAATATGATATTTAAAAAAATGTTAGTCATAAAACTACAAATGAGGTTTCTTTTGTCAGAGATTGGTACGCTATTTTTCCGTAACTCTTTCCAAAATACGACCTGACAAAATTGGCGCAAAACTTGCTGCCATAGTCCGTAGATTTCCTTATATCCCCTAAAACACGGCAATTGCTATAGCAATGGCAACACTGCCCGCTCGACTGGGTCCTAATTCGTTCAGCCTCCTATTTATACCGACCTCAGAATACGGAACAAACCAGAAACCGTCAACGGGCGTAAATGTGTATTCATATAAAGTACTCCAGATCGCACTAGTTTGACTTTAGAGCAATCAGTCAATGGCCGGCGCGCGCATTGTTTACATATCCGTCAGNATTCTGAGATACCGACACGACTCCCGCATTAGTGCGCCAATCGAATTAGCGTTCCAAATTCGAATTTGAAAATCGAATCTCCTTTGTTGGGCCGTTAACGTAACGAGATTGTGACGGCTGGGTGGCGATGAGGATGCCCTTGATTTTAAGATTCCAAGTTCTGGGGACAGGGCAGGGTTATTTTTTAGTATAAAATCAATACTTTAAGCACATTTTAGATCTTTTAGGTAGGTCTACCTAGATAGAAGATCTAAAATTACAACAAGGATAGCTCTATAATTTTGACGTCATCGGATGCACCGGTCTTACTGCACTTGCCGTATTTCCTTTGCTCAAATCTTGATTCCTTGTTCACTTATTTTTGCGAAAGAAAGTAGAATATGTTCATCTTCCTGATTATCTTGCAAATGATCAGCATCAAGTACTTAAAATCCGTCTAGGCCTGAAAACGTAACAGACATACAGGGTTACTTTCGCATTGAAAATAGTAGCTTACGTGTAGATTATTCCATAGTGTGAAACATAATAACTTAAATGTTATAGTTTTTGCAACATTAACGACAAAACTGTCAAAAAATTCCCTTTGTAAATCATCTGCCTGCTGAGCAAAAAAGTATTTAGGTTTTTTTTTTATTATGTAACGTTTTAGTATCATCAAGATGTCTGTGCCCTAAAAACCGACAACATCGAAATTTCTTCAATATTTTTAGACTATAAAAACATGTAGAGTCACCAACACCTCAAAAACATCTTTATTCGTAAAGTCGCACTTATCACAACAATACGCTCGTATTCACAAACATCACTATGAGGTCTCACAGTGCGTGGACGCACTGGGTCACACACGAACCACAGAGCTCTATTCAACGCAGTGCGTTCGATTTGCTGCTTCACTTAAGCAAGCATCGTTTGTGAATACGGGCGCCAGTGTAAATTAAGCACTGTCCATAACGTATGCACATTTTCGCCCAACCACTTAGCACTGCTTTCTAATACCTACTTCCAAAGCTCGCACAATAACAAACAACAATGAAAAACAACAGTCATCACTCGACACATGCAAATTTGATTCTCGACCCTATTTCTATGACCTTAGGGATGATATACAGGGTGTTTTGACGAGACTTCGTGCCGGGACACGCTGTAGGCGGATTAGCAATTGGCAGAATGGTCCATTGTGGGGACGAATAATGAGTTAATACGGTATGGAAAAAGTTGGGCAAGCGTGAGTCGGCAGGGGGTCATGAATTTAAAACTATAACCGTTATGTTTGGTTTTAGTAGTTTTATGGTTATTATTAGGACTTCAATCAAAAACATCAGAAACTGAGTATTTTTGCCGGGAATATCCTTACCATAGTGTTAATGTGAAAAATCTAAAACGTTAAATTATCGGTATCGTTATAGCCAATGAGCTGCTGTCATAGTGACAATGACATTACGTTACAATTAACAATAATTATTGTTGTGTTTCATTTATTTCTAAAGCCAAAGGCGTAATAAGTATTATAAAGTCAAGCCCACAAAATAACAGACATTATAAATTTCCTTTCCTGCAAAAACAAAAATAAAGGTAGAAGCTTTATTACCAATTCTATCTGTTAGTTTTATTTAATTTTTGTCCAAAATTCAAGTTGAATAACTAAAAAATGCTTGTAATAGTCCAAAATGTAGACGAAAATGGGAAAGAACTTCTATTACTTAGTGGTCTTACAAGGTAGTTGAGAACTTCTAAAACCCATTCTATTAATTAACTAAAAAGAAATCAAGTCATGTTACACGTTTTCGCAAAAAGAAAGAAAAAATCATGCTTGCCCCATTGTATCTTAAACTATGAGCATAATGTCTTAATTCGCAAACTTTTTTAATTTCCAATTACTGCCAACAAACAAACAAACTCTATCTTTGATCCTCTGTTAGTTTTAACCGCCTGGTCAGTACCCTAATTGACGTTATCTGTGCATTCTGCTATCTCCCTGACGGGGTGAATTTACCCCTAAGTAGGTGCTATACAGGGTGAAATTTAAATCGTTGGAATCCTTTTCAAATAAGACTCTACTCATGATACAGTATATTCCTGAGAGAGAAATCCAAAAAAAATTTTAACCTAAAAAATGAACTTTCTGGGATAAGTATAACGAAATTCACGCCGGCGAAACCGCGGGCAAAAGCTAAATTATAAACTAGCGGCCCGCCCGGCTTCGCCCGTGGTACATAGCCCATAGCACTCAGAAATCACACATATCCAACGGTGAAAGAATTTTTGAAATCCGTCCAGCAGTTCTTGAGATTAGAGCGTTCAAACAAACAAACTAATATGTATTAGTATCTATAGATTTTATGTAACGAACTTGCAACCAAAAAATATTAATTCATTACACCCAGTTGCTTGTACGGAACCCCAAAAAGAGCAATAAATGGCCCCTATTTGCAACAGATGCGTTATTTGAAAGAGGTTACTAATATGAATGAGGGCCAGGAAAATAATTTGTCGGACGAATGGATAAATGCAGTAGCTCTTGTTAAACGAAACAACTAATTATGCACAAATGGTGGAAAAACTAGCAATTCTATTTAATCAATCAGAGAGATAATTAAAAAAAATAATGGACAGCTATTTTTTTTTTTCATAATCAAATAATTACAGTGAATCATTGACTTGAAATGTCGCGTGACGTCACGCAACATTTTCAACTTCTTGTAATTTTCAGATTACTAAATTGTTATCAATATTTAATATTTTTCCAAACCTGTTCCAATTTTCATGATTTTTGGATAGAGATAGGTAAGTAGATCCAAAATCATCAAGGGATTCTGACTTCTGACATAACATTTTATTTAATAAACAACAGTATTAGTTACGTAAATAGCATTTTATAAATACATACACTCGAAAAACCTAACCCTCCTTCAGGCACAGTCGGGTAGCTAATAAACTTAGCTCACACACACACTAAAGTACTGACAAGATTGCAGTTATTACTGTAATTACTTTCAGAAACAAAATTAGTGCTTATAGAACCTATTATAGGGTCAAAATTATGGTCATTTCAATCATAATTACTATTGTATAATGTACATCCTTAATGGAAGGAGATACTTATTCTAAACGATAGGAAGTTGAAATTGCATCTGTCATACTAAATTCTGCCGAGTTCATATTGTTAACCATTATTTTCACTTCATGACTAAATGGTCAGAGTTCATTTCCTTCTTAGATCCAAACGGGAATTGAAGCTGCTACATTTACTGCATAAATCAAATGCATACGTAAACCACCTAGGCGACTGTTACTTCATTTCGTCCTACCTAGTTATTTTTTAAATAATGTAACTATAATATCCTTGGACGTTTTTATAGCGCACTGTCTAGTCCTGCGAAAGGCGATACGGTATTGATCCCTTTCCAGGTTGATAAGTGTGCTTTAACCTTATAACTTTACATTGATTTTGATACTTTTATAACATAGACATAGAAAGTAAATAACCATATCCTTTCTTCAACAGGTCTGGTTCAAGAACCGAAGGGCGAAATGCAGGCAGCAGCTGCAGCAGCAAACCAACACCCAGATATCCAGCAAGTCTACCTCCAGCTCGAAAACCGGGTCGTCCATCACCTCCAGCTCCAGCCTGAAAGGCTCCACATCTTCTACCTCGAAAATAACCACTTCGAAAACCTTAACGAGTTCCGCAAACAGTCTAACAACGACGAACTCTAGCATCACGACTTCGTCTCCAAATCTTCCAATAACACCAACAACTTCGGTCAGTCCCCCAATCAATGTCATTTGCAAGAAAGAATCAGCGCCTTCCAACTACGATTCCTCCCCTTTAAACAAAAACAACAGCCTAACCTCACTGTCACACTACAACTCCGAAGCTCTAAGATTGAGTGGAAAGGAGTCTTCGCCTTCAGAGGCGCTTTCCAACGTCCACGGGTACGGTGTGACCCCAAAACAAGAGCTTTATAGCAGTCCTAAAAGAATAGACTATGCGAGTAAACTGGATTACTCAGAGAAGTCCTTCGGGAGTAGTCTGGTGAAGGATCAGTACAGTTCTCGGCTCACGGGGAATCTGACTCCTCTGGGGTCGAATTCTTCGATAATGACGACGCCGTCTCCCCCTATAACGCCTCAGAGCCTGAACGGGCCAGGGAACGTGTACCACCCTGATAGCTACAACAGCTTCCACTGGCCTGGTAGCTCGGACTACATCAGGAGCTACTCCTCGTCGCACCATCACCAGGGCTACGGGCAGAGCGCGTATAATTCGCCATATTATCCCAGTCAGGTAAGAAAGTATGATTAAATACAAATTCAAATTCTTTATTGCTTTTGTATAATGTTATAATAGGATCTTTATAATTTTGGACAGTATCTAGATACTGTATCGTATCTCCTTTGTTATTTTACTAGTTTAACAGTTCACATCCTTCATGATTATTTCGCTGTAATGGTTTTCAGACCTTTAAGCAATATCCGGATTATTAATACCGGGATTACCTTGTTAATTTCCGTAATAGGTAACTATTATCAAATTCTGAAGCGGCGTTCATACGTTATACTCGCGTTTTGTCCGCGTTTTCACAATAAACAAGGCACTGGCTGGACTAAATCAGCCACCACAAACATCACAAAATTAGAGACACCACTGTTCTCCTCATTCTCTTAAAGCTCTAGAAATTAAAACATGACACTAACCATCAGTTTCTCCCGCAGATGGAATACTTCAACGGTTCAGCGGTGAACCAAGCGCACGGCAGCCATCACGGCCACAACTTAACTGCCAACGGGAACCAGCTCTACAACCAGGTGTCCTTCGGGAACCCCTCGCCACCAGCCGCCTGGCCCTCCCACCATAACATCCTATCATCAGGCCCGGAGTCGCCAGAGAATCAGTCTCAGAACTCCCCCCATCTAAGCATGCTCCAAGCATCGCAAATCACGAACTTTTCGAACTCCGGCAACAGTTACTTTGCACCAGAAAAATACGGCATAAACATGGTGTAGTGTTCTAGTCTTTTAATTTAGGTTGTAAATAGAGTGTAAATTTTGGCCGTGTAACGATCCTTGGTCGGTTTACAAAGAGTTTGCTTGTTTTAGAGCTTCCAATTGACGATTCGCAGTCTGATCTACTCTCCGGATGGTAGCTGAATATTTTTGTACTTTTTAAACGCCATGCTTTCACAAAATATACGGGATTAGACGGAGAGTCGGTAACACTGCGATCTAAGTACATATCATGAATTTTTTTGCTTTAATTTCGACGTCTTTTTCACACAAACAACCAAATTCAGTGTAAACCGATCATACGCACGACGAAGGGATTGTACTAAAAGTAAATTAATCTTTTGAGCAAGACTTAAGGTCATACTGTGATTCTTCGTAGACAATACTTTTTTTTGTTAACAGCTTCACCTAATGTAAACTAGATGTAAACATTTGGTTTTTTCGCCTTACGGTTTTACCCTTGTATGAAATTAAACCTTGCTAGATTTGTTAATTTACTAAGTACTGATAAAATACAAAACAAAGTGCTGCATTTATTAACAAGGGACATTGTTTTAACTTCAAGAATCAACGAACATTAATTTATTAATATTTTCATAGGGCCTAAATCAGAATCGAATGGCGAAACCTATTTGCCAAAAAAAACTGTAAACCCGCAATGTTAAGTTGGTGTAATATAGAAAATTACTTTCATATTTGCTTTATAACTCCTGTGTATAAATACCTACCTGAGTCATATCACTTATATTTAAATGAAATAATTAGACTATGTTTAGTGACAAAATTCGCTAAAATAAAGCGTAAAATATACCATAGTTTTATTATTGTAAATAGTTGTGTTTAAGAGTTTTTATTTTTAAAGACAATTTGTAAATGTGTGTGCTCCGATGTATATGTGATTATATCGTACGAGTAATTTTAAGGTTTCGTATACCTCCCCCGTTTTAGACCAGTGACTTTGCGATGTAAACATTCAATTATAAAGTTAACTTTGTGTTTACAAATTTTAAATTAGAGTATATTTTGAATTAAATTATAATTCGAAACAAAAGGGGGTGTAATTATTTTTACCAATTGATGGCACAGAAGCGCAAGCAATACATTCTTGTAGCTAAATAAACCTCATGCTTACAACGTTTTTTATCTTGTTTACATTGTATTTACATTGAAAACAGAATGTAAACTCGCCAAAAAACTTTTCCCTGATTTCTTAAAGGGGACGTAAGTGTAATAAAGTTTGAAGATTTAAAGAGATTATTAGTTAATTTATATTTTTATTTTTCAAATCGTAGTATTTAAATGTAATGAAATTTGTAATTTATAGTACATTTTAAGCTTGGACATAGCTAAGTTAGTTTTAAGTAAGTACTTACTGTACCTATGCGTTGGATGAAGAGTCAGTGTATTTTTTTTAAGTTAAGTTCTATTAATTATTAATTGATAGCTATTGAAATATTGAATCCGAATATATACATATAAAATACATTTTTGCTGTGTTTTATTTTAAATACTTAATTCCTTCGAAAGATAAGGTATCAAAACTTTGGATGACATTAGATACAATCAAAAGCTTCAGTGAGGATTTTAGAGTTTGAGAACTTGAGGGCAGCCATAAAAAAAAATCAACCTAATTTACATGTAAAAGAAGATACATTAATATTAGTTGGGTAATAATAGTGAATGTTGTGTGGTGCTTCTTCTCACTAACACCAAAATAAACAAAGTAGCAGTGAAAATACATATAAGCTTTTCTAAAGCCCAATAGCAAAAAATTTGAAGCATTATGGCAATGACAGAAGCAGAATATTTTGAATTGAAATATAAGGAAAAGCTTCAAAAGCTTAGAATTTGATTATTTACAATTTTACTAGACTTATTTACCGACTTCAATTGGTACTTGTATGCGTCAGATTTGTAGAAATACCTACCGTGAAAAAAGCAAACAGTTCTGTAATGTATACAGGGTGTTAGGTAAATAGGTATATGAGCCGACACTAGTCCTTGTTAACATGGGCATATAAATGGTATGGTGAAGAAGTCAGAGATATCATCATTTTATTTTTTTTAATTTCATACAAAATAAATTTTATAAAATCCGATTAGTATGAAAATTAAAATAATTAAAATGAAGATATCAATTTTCTGATCTGTGTCGGCTCATATACCCTTTTACCTAACACCCTGTATAAAACGACTGGATTTTCTTCCAGATTTGAAGCTTAAAGAACATTTTTCCAATCAATGAACTTTTTAGCCATCATCGTCTACAAGTCCAGTACTCGTAGCTTCATCATTAAAATATAATTTATATAATCACACTCACGTTACAAATCAATATTTTTGTCCTTAGTGCTGCTGGTACAGTTGACAGCAGAAAATTGTGTCTCAAATTTTTCTACGCTTCACACAGGATCGAGCACAAACAAAGCGTTGGTCATCGCTTCCTTTCTCAAGTATTTTTAAAATAAAATGAGATTGCGTCACGCGCTTTAACAAACAAAAGTTGTAAAACAAACAACTCTAAAAATCCTATAGGCGCTGAAAGTTATCCAACCAAGGGTCACGCCAGCACGTAAGTCCTGGGTTCGATTCCTAGGTAGCGCAAGTTCAAACTTAACAGGACACAAACCAATAAAAAGTAAAAGAACACTAAACAATAATTGAGTTAATGATCGCGGGATGCACTTGGATGCCTGTAGCACCTGTATTCTGCAGCGGTCATAATCGAAATCTTTGAGGGAGGCCTTTGTCCAGCAGTGTACGTCATTTGGCTGAAACGAATGAACAGTAAGTAACCGCAAGTTATTCACATAAATTCTATGAATTCTTAAGCCATGTATTCATTAGGCAACATTTGTTGACAAACACTGTTTATAAACTGTTCATAAACAAGCTGCAGCTGTTTAGAGCAAGTGTGGACGGCCAAGTTTCAGAAACCTGTGTTTATGTTTAACTTGTTTCACATTAGTCATAAACAGTTAATCAACAAATGTTGCCTAATGAATACATGGCTTCAGTATTGAGAGAGCAGTGTAATAAAATATTATTAAAGCTTTTTAAAGAAAGAAAGTTGCAAAAAATGTTTCAGTGAAAAAATTGGGGTACATATTCGTCAAAACTATTGCTAGAAGTTTGTGTACTAAGATGAATAAAAAGTACTAGGGAAACAATAACAAAGGTGCGCGAGGCATCGAAGAATAGTTTAGGTGCGCTTCATTAGGTGCGCCACAAAACGGGTGCGCTTCGAGGAATGCCTTAAAAAAATTTGAACGTAAGATTTTAATTAGAAAGTAATTTATTCAACTGACTGTACCACAGAACGTCTGGCTCAGTGGCGGTAACCCGATAGTGCGGGTTCGACGACTGAAGCCCCGCGGGACATCGATACACTTGATACTAGCTCACTCGGGTTGTCTAGTGGTAGCAGGTTTGAACCCTGTGAGGGACGTTCTACATCTAGAACAACGGGCTATACTTACCTACTGGTAATTGCGGAATATGGGAGTTTAAAGGAAAGAAGTACTTTAGCACAAATAAACTGTATTTTACGTCTTCTACAACAATAGACCACAACACCGGCCGGCCTCCATGACAGTGGAGGAAAAAAACAATCAATTCCGTATCCTTAGAGTAGCATATCGTTGATTTTTAGTTGGCCGATAGTTGTGCCCGATTTTAAATTGTATGAAGAATCGGCCAAATTGAATCGGCGTAGTGTGCGCACTCCCATACATGCCCATACTGATCAACTGCCCGACTAAATTATAGGCCGACGAAAAATCAACGGTGTGCGCCTACTCTTAGTGAGGTGTCATTAGTGATGTGGCGTTGTACTCACATCATAAGTATGGCTCGGTTTCCACCAACAAGGTGGCGTGGAGTGGAGTTGTGCGAAACGGAGATGAGATATGGAAATAATGAACCCTAGGCGCAGACCACCGACTTTTAGTTGGCCGATAGTTGGGCCCGATTTTAATTTGTATGAAGAATCGGCCGATACCAAATCGGTGTAATGTGCGCACTTTCATACATCTCCACACTGAATTATCAGCCCGACCAAACATTCGGCCAACTAAAAATCGGTGGTCTGCGCCTAGGCTAAATCTAATTATATTATTCGAGACACTTCTCCACTCCTTGATGGAAACCTGACCTAAAGTTGTGGTAGATGTGGTAGAAAATTTTCCCTCACTGGAAAATTTCCAGTGGAAATTGAACCCGATACCTCTGGGTCTGAGGGTGGTCTTTTATCACTAGACCATAGAGGCGGTTAAAATTAACACGAATGACTGATAATATTAATAAAGCTGACATTGATAAGAGGAGCCGGGTTTGATTCTCGGTGTGATCGATTTATAAAATGATGCGTGAAAGTGCGGGATGTAAAGTGATGGTTATTTATTGACATTTCAGATATCAAATTATTCTGGGACTTAACTTGTAGACTTTACGTTCGTTAATCGATTTGATCAAACCAATACTTATTATAGCTTAATGACATAGCATAGATGATATCTAGCGTTTTCTACGTACCTACTTGACTGAAGTAACATGTAGGTAACAAAGCAATCGCAAAATTAAATCTGTGCTAAGTACACGTAAGTATTTTTAAAATATCAAAGTTTTTGAGATGCATAAATTAGGTGGATTAATGTTTGTTAAGACTACTTTTATTGAATTTATTTGGATGAGACATTAAATCTTAATCATAAACTTCAGAATTTTATCAGAATAACACGTGGGCTACACGATTTTTGTGTTTTTGGTGTAGAAGCCATGTCAACTATTAGATTTTGCTTTCGTGATCGTTTTTTTGCCTATGTCCTTTTGCAAATCAGTAATTTTAGGGATATACATAATTATTAATTTGTCAACAATTTTCGAGGACTCCCAAATGATACTAGACAGAGCGTAACATGGGCATTAAACCTTCATTTTGTCCATGTTCATCCAAAAAGGCCCTTGGCTTAATCTAAGAAATGAAAACTAGAGAAACAGATCCTTTTGATTGATTAATTCTCAAGAACTGTCCGCCATCTTGAACGAATGAGAGCAAAAGAGAAAATCTTCCAAACAATTTAATTATCAATGAATAAAACAACCGCAAAACCTCTCCATTATTGAGACAGAACGAAATAAAAAACTCAAATTTGTCTCCGACAAACTCTGTTAGAGTTCTTTTAAAATTAGCTGTTTAGACGACGCTAAATTGTGCCGTGTGCCGCCATAACTATACGCTCAACGCAAACTTTACTTGTACCATCGTAGATATTCGCTGGAAAATGTATTTTTATTTTACCCCGGTTACTTTTCGAGAATAACCACATATCCCCAGCAATCAAATCCCAACCTTAACACACTTAAAGATAAAGCACAAATTCGAGCGCGCTCATCTGGATCATAGAACATTTAAACGCAGAACGCTCACTCAGATCGTACGCAGTAATGTTCGCAGCTGTATATAGGGATGTGTTGCCGTCTCGCTCTATCCCAGGCAGGCGCTGCGTGCATCCGTCCCGCTCTAAGCCGCTTATCTCGCGCCCGCACGCCCCTCCCGGCTGCTGCGTAACAGCGCGATTCTGCAAAAGTTTCGTTATTTTTGTTTTAACAATTTAAAACGACGGTTTGCATTTTGTCCGGTACAAACGAATAAAAATGGTAGATTTGTTATAGTTTACATTTTGATCGGTATCGGAAAAATGCGGGATATGGATTCGTTATGGATTTTGCGTTGTCAAGTGTCGGATAAAGATTTTAGACGGTAACAGAAGCGATTTTCTAGTCGCTATTATTTGGTTGTATTGGATATTCGTATCATATTCCATTCGATTAGTTTCAATCTACCCAAATTGTTTATAAATGTAGCTATTTTAAGAATATTTTACCAACTTTTCAACATTGTTGCTCAATTAAAGTTTAATTTCGTCCTTCATTATTTTCAGTTTCAGCCTTTCGAATAACATCCGTAATTAGACATAATTATTCTAGGACGAAATAGATACATCCGTTTATAACTCTAGCTAATGCACTAATGATCAATCATTCATTCATCATTAGTTCAAGATTGGTAATCAATCATCAATGTTAATATTTAGCACAAAAAGACTTTTTCAAATCGGTCCAGTGTTTCGAAGCCTATTCAATACACAAATCTTTGCTCTATAATATGCAAGCAATCAGAAATAAAACTTAGTTGACTCCAAAATAAAACAGTGTTTTACCACTTTCTTATACTACTATAACTGCCCAGAAAATTCTAAATTAGCAATTTAAAAACACCTCAAAAAAGTGACAAATATTCCAGAAATCGCATAGCTATTTGGAATTTTTTGAAAGCATCTAATTGCGTTAAAAATTCTAGAATACGCAGATTTGTAATTTTTTGAAAGCATCAAAAAGCGCCAGAAAATTCCAGAATTCGCAAATTGGAATTTTTTTTTTGCATCAAAATTTGCCAAAAATTCCAGAATTCGCATATTTCGAAATTTTTGAAAGCATCAATAATCGTCAAAAATTCCAGAATGCCTAGATTTGGATTTTTTTGAAAGCATCAAAAAGCGTCAAAAATTCCAGAATCGACGTCGTACGAGAATGTCTCAAGCCGTCGTACGCCGTATACGTATATCTGCGCACTCCCGTAGCTACAATATTATAGCCTACTGGTTTCAAAGGCCTACCCTGTGACAGGAAAATATTACTACCTTTTCTACGAATACTACAATGCTTAGAATGTGATATTAAGATTTTTGACTTGGAAAGTGAATTTTTGTGTTTGGAATCCTTTGGTACACGATTCTACTACTGAAATATATGAATTTAAACGTTAATATTTACAATTCACGCTCAATTATATTATTATTGAGATATTTAACTATATAGGTTGTTTGAAAGAGATAGCTTCATAGCGATAAGACCGCTTAAATTGTGCCGTCTCTCTTGTGCATTTCTTTCTTTTCTGCTTTTGTGTTTCTTATAAAACTCTAAGCTTTAGAGTTTTATTGTAGTTAGAGTCTAAAGAGTAACCTATTATTCAATAAGCTTAAGCTTATTAATAAAAACTTATTAAATATCATTTTAACGTTAGCTTGTAGGAATTGAACATCTTATTGACCTTTGATTTGATTTTTTAAACAAAAAAGACTACAATATTATTTTAAAGAACATTATTCAGGACGGGGATTTTCCATCATTTTTGAGCCGATTTAAGAAGTACAGTGACATTTGGTAATGATAAGACGCTACAGCTACGTATGTATTAAAAATTTCGTGCTTAAGAGCGTTTACGCCGTTTGGCGCAAAAACAGTACTTTTTCAACTCGTTACAATCATTAACCAGTAATACTACAAATATGTTATAGGCATAAATAGTTAGGCAATTTCGTCGTCTAAATAGTTAATTGAGAAAATATTGCGATTAGTTTAGTATTTAAGAATTCTATCAAGATAAGTCCACACAGGTTTTGTAAATTTCCACTTTAGCGTCAGTATACAAGCTGAAATTTTTATAAAAATACTGTGAAAACGATTTANGTAAATTTCCACTTTAGCGTCAGTTTACAAGCTGAAATTTTTATAAAAATACTATGAAAACGACTTAACAAACATATATATTCTATAGCATAGATCCTTGGGCAAATAGTTATCTGAGAAAATTTTTAGATTTAAGCATTTTACACTAAGAAATCACAAATTAAAAGAACGTGAAATACCCAAAAATCAAAGTGATTTTTTCACCAATATTCTTCCTTTATTCAACACAAAAATAGCTTAATATAATAGAAGAATATCTTATCTAAAATATTTACTTTGAAATTTAAAATAATTCATTGTTATTGTTTTGCTATAAACATTTGAAAACTATTAAAAAACGCCGCGCGCGAATCATTTCCAATGATGCCCCTTGAAACGCCGCGCTTCGCGTAAACGCTCTTAAAGTCAAGTACAATAAAATTTCAAGATCTCCAATCTTACGTTTCAAAAAGCTCAATACTTGAAAACCAGAGTCAACAACTTCAAGAATCGCTCAACCGTGACCCGTCAACAACTGGTCAGAAAGCAATAATGCCTATGCCTTTGCCTGTTTGCGTTAAAAACAATAAACTTACCGCACTGGCCAGCAATAAACGTGCCAGCATGTGGCCACTTGAACGCCATGAGACTAATTCAAACAATTAATGCTCGATGCCCCTTTGAATCGGCCTTTTGAATTTGGAATTCGATGTTCGGATTTCAAATTTTCAAGTTCAAGAAAACTTGAGTGAGATTTTTTTTGTTGTTGGATTTTCATGATTTAACAAAAAAAAGGTTGCATAAAAAAATTCAAGTTACACAAAATTCCTTTTTATAACTATTAGGTACATAATCGTCAATACAGCTACATATTCATACTTCAACTTAACGTTCGATTTACAACAAATTAGCTTAAAATTGGCTAGTAAAACTTAAGTAATTTTATTTAGACTTCACACGAAAATGTCCTAAAAATTTACCTACATGATAGATGTAGAGCACTATACACACTTACACATACCTTATGCGATTCAAATAATAAATAAAGGATAAGACACACAACTGTTTGTTTAAGAAATCCATTAAACACTCATCTAAAAGCAATCCAAATGTACGAAATCTTACATACAAAGTTCATAACCATCAGATGTATTAGTTGAATGAATAATAAATCCGTACCACAGACAATAGAAGCATTAGCCGCACCATAGACGAGGGTGGGGTCCGGTTACAGAATCCACGTCAACTTTATTATTTATGGATTCTTTAACATGTAAGAGCTTTCGAATGGGGGTGTCGAAGGCAAATATCGGACATTTGGTGAGGTAATGTCTATGCCTCGGTGGGCAGGGAGGGGCTCTCGATCGGTACTTGTGCTTTGAAATAGTTTCTGGATATATTTTGTGGTGGCAGGTGGTGATAATGAGACTTAGAAGCGCAAAGTGGTTGCATTATGACATGTTTTGTTTGTTTGTAAAATAATATAGTTGTAAGTGTATCTTTAGAATGACTATAGGTACTCATAAATGTCATTGAGCTTATTCGTTGAATGTAGATTCCCAAATTATAACAGAAAGAAAAACTGAACAACACAACACTCAATATAACATAATAATATAACTCAATATCGTTAAAATTTCAAAAACTATGAATTATTTAAGATAAATAAAGGATTCTTCTTTAGAAGAATGTAGAGATCCTATTGAAACACAATTCCTAAGACTTTTCACGAATTTTCTTCCATTGCGAATTTTCTTCATAAATCACACAATATTGTGTCATATTACTAACTTTTTTAAAACAGTCTTTCTATTTATGACTGGCAATAGACATGAAAACCATTAAACCAAAAAAGAATAATAACGAAAACATCTAGTTCCAATTACCGCCACACATTTAAGTGGCGCTGCTAAGACAAGAAACATCAAAAGCGAAATGGAACGCGGTTCAAATTTAATAACCCCCTCCCGCCCCGCGAGTAACTCACCGAAAAATTGAGTTGAGAAAGGTGCCTCTTTGAAATTTACAAAATTCAATTTCTTATTACAATCAGCGAGCCAGACGGAATTCAGTAATGGCCGATTTTGCCGTTTGTCATCATATTTTTTCGTTATTTATTACGATGATTTTCTAATGGTACTCTCTACAAAATTTCGGGAGCAAACAACTTTGTTTTAGTAAAATATCATGAAATAGAAACAAATTGTTCAAAAATATTGTCAACTAGTTTTCCGCCCGCAGCTTTGCCCGCGTGGAATTTTGTCTGTCACAGAAAAACTTTATCACGCGCGTGTCCCTGTTTTAAAAAACGGGATAAAAACTATCCTATGTCCTTTCTCGGGACTCAAACTATCTCTATGCCAAATTTCTTCAAAATCGGTTCAGTGGTTTAGGCGTGAAAGCAAGACAAACAGATAAGACAGAGTTACTTTCGCATTTATAATAGAAGTGTAGATTTCATAATATTACCATTTAATTCATAATTCCATTATGCCTGAAATCAGGTCAATCGGAGTCAATTTTCCATTTAGGTAAGTAAAATTGAGAGTTTCCGTGTAACATAATAATTACGATTTAATTAACCCAATAACCTATCATCTTTTTAATTAAGTCATGTTTCAATCATTCAAATCGCGGTCTAATCTTTAAAAAATAATAACCATTTAAAATTCGAACGCTCTCCTTTCCCTCCAAAAACAACCAAATGACGTTTCCGTGTAATGGCGTCTCAATTTTCGCTTGTTTGGTGATTTTCAAACGATTTATCGAATTAAATTGTAAAATACTTTGATGTGGGTAGATATTGAGCGAATCGGGAATATTCGATTATGCGCTACTCGACTTTTCAATTTGGGAGCTTTTATCTTTTATGTGAAAGAAATTATTGGTGTAAGCAGGATGGGAATAGCGCAATGTAGATTGAAACAGAAAGATCACTTTTGTTTTACCGGTTTTTCCAAGCAGGAAATGGCAAAGGCATACAGCCAGTAAACTTCTTTCTTTTTAGAATCGTTTGTTGTCGAAGTTAAACAGCCAGGACTTTCTGAATGGTTTCGCTAATTGTTGCCGCGATCCACCTCTAAAATTACTTGATTGATTGTTATCATTTTTGATGAAAATTAAATATTTGTGGCCAAAGCATATGAAGTGGCGACTAAATAGCCTAATTATGACAACAGTAACTTGCTGACATCAAACCAATCTTCAGTGCAAGCAAGAGGAGAGCTGTGCACTAGTTAACTGACTAACTGCTTGAATTGTAAGATTTGTAAGACCTAATGTGATAATATTAAAATATTGTATTTTAAAACAATATTAAATGGTTGAGTATTGAGCTTGCTGTATATTCTTCTACTGTAGAATTCACAGATATAGATATTATATCTGTGGTAGAATTAGTCTGGTTCGGGGCGAATTTGTCGATGTTACAATATTTCGTGTTTGAGGGGTCGCGAAATGAACGAAATATAAGTTTCCGTTCAATTCGTTCTAGATTTGATTTTGATTTGGTTGATTTAAATAAACTGGCTATAAAACAATTCTTAATTTAAACAGATAAAAAAGTAAAGTTACGCCCGTATTCACAAATCAGGTCTCACAGTGCGTGTGGACGCACTGAGTGACACACGAACCAATCACAGAGCTCTATTCAACGCTGTGCGTTCGATTTGCTGCTTCACTTAAACAAGCATCGTTTGTGAATACGGGGCGTTAGGCCTTTTTAAATCTAGAATAGATTCTTGGAGTAGAAAAGGCCTAGCTCTCTATTTCTAGGAACATAATTATGGCGCCCATTTTTAGGAAAAAGACTTCTCGAGAAGCGACCATGGGCTGAAAAACGAAGCGTGTGGGTAACTCGGTGGACCGATGACCTAGTTCAGGTTGCAGAAAGTCGCTGAAGACAAGTTCCTATCTTGTTCTGTCCTGCCTTCGCTTTACCATAGCGCCCTAATTATCACCATATCTAACAAAATCCCATTCATAGAAAAGCCCTCAGTTTGCATTGCAACAGAAGAAAGTCGTAATACTATAGTACTTACATTATAACAAATTCTCGTGTTTGTACAAGCTTTGCTTAGTTTGGGACTAGAAGCGTAGTGTAAAATGTCCAAGGATTCTTATTAAAGGACAATGACCAAAAATGTATGGAGTGTGGTCCAAATGTCCACCACTAACGAGACCTATGTAGTAAAATAGTCTACTTAATACTGATTCATTATAACCAAACCGCAATCAGAAATATGCTGTCAGTAAAAAGTTAGACTGAATGAAAAGTCTGTTTTTTACCTTTTCATCCGAAAAATGTTCTTGATATCATTCTATCCATTGCACATTTTGAACTAATCTACGCATGTTATAGATGAATTTTATTAAATATTATACTAACTGTGCCTACGACTTTGTACGCATGAAAATAGTTTGAATAATAGTTCCCGGTTCAGTTAATTTTTACAACATTTGTCTTTACTGCTCCGCCCCTATTGGTTGTAGGGTGATGTTATTTATCCTTAAACCATCCATGATAAATGGGCTATCCATAACAAAAAGAATTTTTCAAATCGGACCAGTAGTTCCTGAGATTAGAGCATAAACTACTACAATTTTTAAAACAGTCATAAATTTTTACTAACAGCTCATTTTTTTTTTCGTCCCATATTGAAAGTTGGTCTATTTAATGGACTATAAGCCAATATAGGTCTCATTGGTGGTGGACATTTGGACCACTTTTGGTCATTGTCCTTTATTTATTTTGTAACAAAACTCGTCCCATAAACGACTTTTCCGATTCTTAGGAGTGTGAATTTTCCGTAGGTCTGAGAATAGGACGTCATAAACTATGTTTCATACCCGTAGGTGCAAAACAACGTTTGCTAGGTCAGATAATTTAGTGATAAGTTGTATAACATTAAGGGTGGATTCGACCAAACAAGAGTTAAATATTAATTTCAGAATAATTCGTCAGTTATTCGTGACATATTTCCCATATTGAAACTGTCAATGTGCCAGTTATACCAGGAGTTATTCTCGGATAAAAGTTTGGTCGAATCGGGCCTAAAGGAAAAACAAATGAATCCATTAGCTATTAGAAGAACAATCACACACTGGCCCTTGACCCCATCAGCGTTTACCGCCAATCCGCTTGACTCGTTCGAATTTCAACGCCATTTTGGGTCGCGTGCGCGCTAAGCGTGCGGGATGGTGATAGTTGGACTTGGTGCTGATATACAGGATGTGAACTTATTTAGAACTGTTAGGCTGAGTTGCACATCAGTCTTTAACTGTAACAAACGTCAAAAATCTGTCAAACTCCATGTAAAAAAATATTAGTACATAATCGTTATAGTTACCGTTAAAGTTAGGTGTGCAAATCAGCCTTAGACACCATTTCTTTGTCTGCCGATAGTTTGGTCGGGCTGTTAATCAGTATGGACAAGGATGGAAGTACATTTTTTTGTCATGCCAACCAAACTATCGGTTGTCAAAAAAGTCTGTAGTCTGTCAGTCTGTGGGACTACTAACAGAGGCTCTTCAAATGTTACGTATATGTGACTTATTATTTATTGATTGATTGATTCTGAAAATTCATGTAAATGTAGTAAGAAGAACTCTACATTGCCTGTGCACGTGCCAGAACTGGAAAAAAAATCTTATAATACGAATGAATGAATCAGTTGTATAATATGTTATTAGAATTATAATAGAAACGTGAATTAAATAGATGTTACATAAAGCCAGTATTATGTTACATTTACCTTTCTTTTTTTACTTAAAAATGGTTCAAAATATCAACACCCTGTATACAAAACAGGAGTGCGTAATTGGAGCACTCAATTTGCGGAGGACGCGCGCGCGCCGCGTGCCGGCTCCTTGTCTATGCTCAGGGTTGCCAGTATTGGTTTTATTTGCTAAATTATTCGCACTTTTCTCTACAGGGTATAGTGAAATTAGCCCTAGCTTGGTGGCGATTATGGTCTCCATAATTTTTGGGAATAGGTTTACATACACCTACATATCAACGATTTTGGAATTTATTCACATCAAAATAGATACTAAAGGAATAAAAATGATAAATAAACTTTTTATATTATATTGGTTTCAAAAAATCAATATCAAAATCAAAAAGTTCTACAATAACTGATTAGAACTCATTGTGGTATCTACTAACTTCAAATGATGATGTCTCAATATTGAGTGATAATTATTATCTTGAAAAAAAGCAGTCTGCCAATTGAATTAATACATTTCATTACTTTATTGTTTCAATTACTAATTTTAATATTTACAGGCATCTTCTTATCTTCTTTCACAATTACCAAATATTTAATGTTATATCAATACAAACATAAAATTAACTCATACTCACGATGTAATCATTTCGCTCTGCACAACCCTGATGTGTTTATCGCAAGTACAATCAAGCGTTTTATCTATGGCTCCCTTTACACCGCCTCTACCATAGAGAAATAAACAATAGCCGCGTGTCCACAGATAGAGTTATAAAATAAAAAAACACAATGGCCCATCCGTAGATTAATTTCATTTTCAATGCAGTAATAAGTAAGTAATACTTATTATTTCCGTGTTCCTGCAGTGGACACTAAAAATAAAATGCGACCTGATGATAATGACTTTAATTACACTATTCAACTTTCTTATTTTAGCTACTTACATAAGAGTTAAAAGTTACCCAGGAAAGGTTTTTAAATTACTATGCAGATATTGGTGTGGTCCTTCGAGCCAGATATTTTATAAAAGACATTCTAAAAGTAACGCAAGTGCTTTTAAATCACTTCCTACACACTACAGAGATTTCTACGAGCCTTCCTTCAACAATAAGTGTGCAGACAGCACATCAAGCTAAAACACTGTAGCACCTAAGTTAGTTGTAATAAGTGTTATATTGCAACAAACATATACTTAGTATAGATGTACCTACGATGATTGTCCTCACCCCTTTGTAAGAAGTCAAGCGTCCCTATTGTGGACTTCAGACCATTTTTTGGGCGAATCTTCGCGGCCCTAAGCTGGGTCATAAAAAATAACTCGCAAAAAATGAGCCAGGCGTCACCCGTTCCTGAGTTAGAGTTCTTTATTAGGTTCTTTTTACGGAAAGTTCCTTGGAAATGGTGCTAAAATGGTATTTTTTATCTAAAAAAACAATGGGTTCTTAATCCTAAACAGCTTTTTTTTTGTAAAAGTTTCAATGGTTGATTTTCACTAAACATTATTCCATTCATGATAAGCATTCATCATCATCATCATTTCAGCCACAGGACGTCCACTGCTGAACATAGGCCTCCCCCAATGACTTTCACTTCCACATCGCCCGGTTGGTAGCGGCCTGCTTCCAGCGCCTTCCTTCCTGCTACCTTTATTATAAGGTCTCGCCGGTCTACCTTGTGAGTGGACGTCCCATGCTGCGTTTTCCTGTACGTGGCCTCCACTCCAGAACCTTGTTGCCTATATAAACATTAGTAAATTTTATTTATGTCTGTGTGAAATAAGTAGGTACTTCTGTCATTTATCGTTTAAAAAGATCTACTGCCTGAATTATTCTCAAAATTCTTCAATCAAGAGACACCTTCCTCTAATTTTTTATGTGCTTAAATTATAGAATATTTTTAATGCTAACTAATTTACTTTCTTGAATTTAAGACAAAACTGTTATAAAATCTATCGTCCCTAAAACTATCAACATGCGGATCTCCAAAACGCAGAATCAATGGATTAAAGAGCACGCTCCATTGCCGATTATAATTTTCGCCTGCCATCCCGTGGCGCGCTTTTTTTACTTTTTTAACTCACCCAGGTGCAGGCCAGCGACATAATAATTGGCCTTTGACGTAGAAGAGCCCAATTTTTATATAATAAACTCCTTGGTCTTACTCGTATGTACAACCCTTCTAAGCTTCAACCTCCTTTCAGAAAAAAGGTTTTGTTTACTAAGTTGGTAGCATCGTAACGGTGGGGGGTAAACTATTGACTGTGATAGCGATTGTATTGCATTTTTATACCGCCTTTAGTTGTGTTTTAAGCTCTCTTTTTATTATTTTGACGATGCAAACGATGTAAGTACGTTTTAAATAGAACTATTATGATCCACAATTTTCAGCCAAGCCAGATCATTGCAGTTTAAAATCTTTCGAGTGTTTTAAAACACTGAAAATTAAAATTATATAACCAATTGTTTAAAAAATAGTTCTATATTCGAATGTTTTAAATAAAAAACTAACGCTTCCTGTCCGAATACTATTGAAATACCAACATCGCTAATTCAGGAAGAACATCCGTTGCATTATGCTAGGACGAATAAAATGCACAATCCGATTAATCCGTAACAGATTCAATTAAAAAACCCCTATAAATAATTCCTGGCGTATAAAAAACACAAAGGTGACCTTCCGATCGGCCAGGAAACTTCAAACTACCCTTGTAAAAATAACAAAAATATAACCTCATAACTCACAATTAGAACGCTACTGGTCATGCCCGAATATAGATAATAAATTTCTACCTTAAAAAGGTCTCACTGAAAAGAGCAGGATACTGGCACAAAAGACGCCTCGGCCGCGCGGGGAAAAAATAAAACTTGTTTATGGTCATTTTGCCGCCAACGCTCGCATTTAAATTTGGAATCCTAACTTTTATGCTGGCAGCGATGGCGGCTTATCTAGTTTACTGGTAATATTGTCTCGGAGGGATCAGTGACATAAATAGTTGGGATTAAATACAAAGAGGCCGAGGAGCTTGACATGCGACCTTAGGCCTTGGTTTGATGATCTGTCATTAACGTGTCCTATTTTTTGAAGTTGGAAAAATAGCGTGTTCACTTCACATGTAGAGTCGGTCAGTTAAGTTTCTAATCTTCTATCGAATGGACGTCCTTTTTTGAGGAGCTTCTTGCTATATCGAAATATTTTCAGTTTCTTGGGAACGAAGTTATTTGAAAAAATATGTGTGACACTAAAGGAGGTGGCAATTGAAAAAATTTACACGATACATGAAAATTACACAAGGTGTTTTTTAAGTTCGTATTTTATTCTATGTTTCGGCTACATACAAAAAATACTTGATATTATTTTGAATACCATACATGGCCTCTGTCGAACCTTTTCAATTAACATGCAAGCCCACAATACATTACATTCCAAAATAAACATTTCCAAAACTTTGATAGATCGCTATACAAATCAAAATAAATACACCTGTGCATACAGGAACGCATTGTCACGCTACAAAGGCCCCTTTCATAAGAAACGGAAGTGACTCCATTTTCCGACAATGGACCATAGAGCTTCCCACGTTTTTTTTACTGGCCGAGGCAAAGATTTATAGTGTTGCAAAAAGGTTGCCCAATGCAGGTTATAACAATAGAGCAGCAATTAACAAGGTCGTAATTTCTGTTACCACCTTTTTACTAGTGTAATAAATCAATAAATAGCAATGCTAACCTGGCTGACGTATAATTATAAAAGTGGTTAAGGTTTGTAACCTGTGCAATTTTATCAACTTTCACTTTCATTGAACAAGACGTTTCAGATTCAAATTCTTTGTCCTGTCCTTGTGGAAATCCTTGGGGAAGGCCTTCGTCAGTAGTGGACGTCATCGCGTCATTCCGCTGAACCGAACGAACGAATAATAATAAAATATATACATAACTACTTAGTTGGTAGGTAGGTTTTTAATGAAAAAACCCCGTTACATGAGCCCTATACACCAATACATTGCAATGTTTAAATCATAGTTATCATGATAACTTGATAAATTCTACATAATTTTTATTCAAAATTATCTTTGTGGATTCTTCACATCACTAGGAGCTAGTTGAAAATATTCAAAACCTATTTTCGATAGATCTAAAGCAGTCTTCAAATAGTTTCAGCTTTCAAAAGATCGAAACCTTTCGCGATACATCAATCACTCGTCAGAGGGCATTACTTAAATAATTGAAGGGCTATTACTGGGCAAAACAAACGAAACACAATACGCTCCAAATAATGTATCCCGATTATCCCTGGGGAACTGGCCCACACAGGATCGACAGGGCGACCACGCGACTGGAGGCGTGTGGACTCCTACTTTTTCAGGGATAAATTCCTCAATCAATCATCAATGCTATTTAATTTTTTTTTAGCATTAAGAGTTGCTGGCCGTGTGGTGACGGCAGAATAGAATAAATTTTTGTCACCAACCCCTACTCTTCCCGCGGGTGTCGTAAGAGGCGACTAAGGGACTACACATCAAACAGAGAACGGGCAGCAGCGCTCTCTGAAAAACATCAATCTTTTAAACTGCGATCTCCACCCGCCTGCCAAGCGTGGGGATTATGGCAAAACCCTCCCCTATAGTGGAGGAGGCTCATATAGTCCAGCAGTGGACTGTAAAGGGCTGTTGATGATGATGATCATGATTAAGAGTTGCATCTCAAAGCGAAAGGTCGTGGGTTCAATTCCCGCCTTAATAGGCAGTTCGATTTTTTCAAGTTATTTATAATTTTCCATCATCAATGCTCAATCATTTAATGCTAGCATGACGAACAAGTTCAGATGTAGCCTAGCCGCAGACTACAGTCTTTTTGCCGGCCGATAGTTGGGTGGAGCTGTTAATCAGTACGGACATGTATGAAAGTGCGCACATTAGTATCGGCCGATTCTTCATACAAATTAAAATCGGGCCTAAGTATCAGCCGACTGAAATTCTGTAGTCCGCGGGAAGTACAGTTACAAGAACCTTTGTATAAGAGAAAAGTAATGAACATTTTTCACTTTACGTTCATGTGATGATAGCTCAACGGGCCGTGCCACTTTGTCTAAGGTGTCGGAATAGAGTGTGTTTAGTTAGAGGGCTTTAGAGTTAGAGGTGATCTAAAAGTTTGGCCCTACATGAGATCTGATAGCTTTTTCACAATTAACGCTCTAAATTTTTGTTGCTAAAAGCGACACTATATGTCACAACGTAGCCTCGATATCGGTTGTCTGTAGTTTTTCTGTCGTTTTACGTGTCCTATATTTCAATACGAGTAGAGACACTTGATGCTTTGTTCATTTCAGAGTACTCGAATGAAAACGAAAATCAATTAGTGTAACTATTGACCGACCTGTTGAATTATTTACTTTGCTATATTTAGGTACTCGGATAGATTACCTAAAAGTTATTTTAACTGCAAAACTCAAAAAAGTGATGTATTTTTTAGGGTAAGACTTTACTAACTATAGAAAACTCTCTAACGAATATTTTTGTAGAAAGATAGAATAAGTAAATAATTACGGAAAAAACCAACAACTTTGCACGCTAGATTTTCAGGCAATAACATTGAAAGGAATGGATGAAATGGAATATTTCCAGACCCAGAAGAATACAAATTACATATAAAAAAATACAAAACTTTAATAAAAACCACCTATTTGAAACTTATTTTAACGAAAACGTCTCTACCTTTACATTTTGTCTACACTATCGAGATCCATATTCAATAACCTTCGATATCAAATTGTTGCTCAGATTAGGCAGATGCCCGCCCTGTCAATCACGCCACCTACCTGATGCCACAATGACTAAATAAAATTTAATAAACTGTATACGTAAAACTCACTGGCCGAAATACCATATCCCACGGTGACAATGTTTAAAAAATAATTGATAGAAGTAAAAAAACCGGTGAATAATCCACGTCCCTAGAGGATTACACAACAAACGCATTTCGACGTGTGGCCACACCGAACGGCTTCCAAATTTGAATTTTGAAAAAGGAACGCCTACGTAGGCTATATTTTTATTTAAATTGTTTTTTTGTCTATTACTGGGGTACTGTCTTCTAAACAACAGTTCGATTATTTCGATTCCTTTCAGTTAAAAGTTAGTTCCTTCAGAAATACTGAAGCGACTGAATTCTAAGTAAATCGTATTGATTTAAAGGGCCAGTTTTACTATGTTCGATGAGATTGTACAAATTATGGTGGTAAAATAGAGGTATTTTTTCTTTTAAACATTTCAATTTTTTCATAATATATATTATAAATTTTCTCGGTACCTACATGATTTCAATAGATAAGAAGTCAATATCTACTCACATCTACAGAACCCAAATATCTCATACATGAAAATACGAATTTACCAAAAAACGCCTTTTTTGATTCGATCGATTCAAACGTGACAGTGACGTTACTAGCAAGTGCTGCCACCTGGCGCGATCTAGCGTGTGAATGATCCATAGATCTGTATTGATCACCGATTGATGATTTAGCAGAATATCGACGAAACTACTTGGGTAGCTGGTGCGGGTGACGTGGGTAGATGAATAAAGGACATGACGTCTAACAATGAAGGTAATGGCGTGTGAAATGTGCGACAACAAACAAGTAAAGAATAAAAAGTGCGAAACGGTTGTATTTTACTACGAGTATATTCGAAAATAATTTTTCCTTTGCAAGAAGGCACTGGATGCAGGCAGGGCGATGTGGAAATCATTGGGGGAGGCCTTTGTACAGCAGTAAACGTCCTGTGACTGAAATGATGATCATTTTGTTTCCTTGCTTCTTTACTAAGATAAAAAGCCTAAAAGATAAATAAAATCCTATTCCACATGTAGAGAAAAAGTTGTAAGATGTAATAATTGCAAAAGCCTTAAAACTAAGTGTAAAAGTGTAAGCTGCAAATGATTCTGATGCCACGCGTTTTTTTTTTCTTAGCATTAGTAGTGGGAGTGAGTAACTTTTAACTTTTTAAATCCGTCATCCATATTGTAATGGACCTTTTAAAAAGTAACGCCAATTTGAAATGTGAGAATAAAATCGTCGTTTTTTTGAAATTCTTCCACCCTTTTAATGTGGACAAGTATTCCGATCGCCAAGTTTCCGATTACATTTTTTCAAGCGAGGACCTAAGTTGAGAAATACGATGCAAGTTATTTACCAAGAGACCACGTTTAAAAGGATTACGCGGCCATCTTGCTTGGCGCGTCGAAAAAGAAAAATAATTGTTGGGGATTAGCTGCCAGTGTCAAAGTGTTAAATATCGAACACACGGCGTCTAATTTGACAACTGAAGCTGGCCGAAAAATTCGAGGCCGTCGTAAAAAAATATAAATTAAAAAAGTGTAATTTGACAGCTGTGTCGTATTCGTTGGTGGAGGTTTGACAGCTCGATTGGAAGGAATGTCGCCGTCTGATGGCGGATGGCTTAATGTTTGTGTTTTTCAACAAAATTGACGATTAAAATTTCATTATTAATTACTGAGCTGGACCTGTTTCGAGATTACTTTCAACTGATTCATAAAAGTCCGGTGATATCTAACATCATAGAGCCACACAGGTCGCGTTAGGATTAAGTGCGAATATCATAAAGATAATTTAATAAAACCTACCTGGTACCATTAGCTAGTGCGAACATAAAATTTTAATTAACTGGATGCTATTTTCTACGTAACGTAGTTACTTAAGCATTTAATTATTGAATTAGACTCTTATGAAAGAGATTTTGATCTTCCTGATTGTTTTTGTTTTTAAACCGTTAATGTTTAGTAGAGATTCCGTTTTTGGTCTATAAACCCCCTCTATCGAATAAGAGCAAGCGTTGGCATATGGCCGTATGCAATTGCAGTGCCTCGTAGGTAGGACTTGAAAAGCTGTATTTGGTGGATGGACTTCAGTCAATCTAACGCCAAGATTGGAAAATCAGCTGAAAGTTTTTGAGAAAAGTTAAAAATGTTGGTGAAAGAAAAGACTGTATCATACAAACATATCGAAAATCGAACCTCTTTGTAACAATAATATAAGATGCCACTATTTTAAGCTCTTGTTTCTACATTGCGTTTGTATTGAATCGAGCAGATAACGAAAATGAAATGAAAAGGTAAATGTAAGGTAGAGTTCCTTGTTGTTTTAACAAGATTTCTCTTAAACTTGAAAGTTTGGAATCACGATTACCTGATGAGATGACGTTGAGTGGAACAGTCAAAACCACCTAACCATGTTTATGTCAAAAAAACAACACATTACTCACCATTCAACCATCCCGAATACCAAAGTTCGAATTTCACAAAAGAAAAAATGCGTAACACTTATCACCTTATCAGCTCCAGTGACAAA
Source organism: Ostrinia furnacalis (assembly GCF_004193835.3). Lineage (NCBI taxonomy): Eukaryota > Metazoa > Arthropoda > Insecta > Lepidoptera > Crambidae > Ostrinia > Ostrinia furnacalis. Next base: position 68,772 of record NW_021137889.1, on the reverse strand, counting down.
ACGAAACGCACAGTCACGCACAAAAACGAAACGCATCGAGGTATCCATTGGTATCCATTGATCTAGATACGGGGATCTTGTCCACAAACAATGCTATTCTTGTGAAAATAAACAAGCGAGCTCCTTCGGTTCGATATTTGAAATTGAAAAAACAAAATACCATCGCCAGTGTTCGAGTTTTGAAACTGGGGCAATGTAGGGCTGTCGCATTGTGTAAGAAAATGCGTTGGACACTTTTCTTCGTACCTCTGAAAGTAAACCAAAAAATCTCGAAGGTTCCATTCCCAAGTGGATCACTATTTGTGCTGTGGTATGGTACCCAGTCTCTTATTGCAGTTTGAATCCATTTCAGAGGGTATCCTCTGAATGTACAGAATAGCGTATGCTAGTCAGGCGCTATCAGAGGCATGGCATATAAAAAATCTGATAAGAATAATTTGACTCTACCAACCTAGTGAGTTCGTTCGTTTCAGTAGAATGACATCTACTGCTGGACCAAGGCCTCACACAATGACTGGTCCTGTGCTGCCCGCATCAAGGTGCCATGGCTTCACGAAACCTTCACTAGATCGTGGTGGTCCACCCTTCTGATTACCTTAACTTACTTACTCAAAATCTCCAATGATTGTAGAGTTTTTACTTGATTGCACTAGAAGGAAGTTTATGTTTTTTTCAGAGTATAGATGGTGCACCTAAATCTTAAGAAAAAATAATAATAATAATATGAACTTTGATCACTTACAGTCGCCAACCCTGTTCACTCCATAGACAACGGTGTTGTGTCACAGAAAGCGCGCGTAAAATATTTTGATGTTTGACAACTGTCACACTTCGATCGGTATCTATTTATTTATTTAAATGCTCAAGCGCAGCACATTGACGCTTTTTGTAACTGCACGCCTGTCGTGTACCCAAATGTTATTATAAACAATGACTTCTTGATGTTGGCCGCCATGTTTATAAGTCTAGTTTTTAATTCGATTCGGTGAGAGAAATGAATGACACTTGAGCGATTGATATCAATTGGCAAAAAATGAGAGAAAGGTCATCAGGGGTTCGTCAGGAATTAAAAACTGGAGCTGGACTAGGGTGGTTTGATTACAATAATAAAAAAACACAAAGAGGAAGCTCTCGGCCTGCATCTCACCTGATGAAAAGTGATGATCAGGCTGAAGGTGGAAGCGAGCTTCACCCGGAATCCTATACCACAGGGGAACCGACTCTCTTAAAAACTGCCGGAACACAACAATGCTATTAACATTGTTATTATAGCGACAGGCTGATGTAATATGGTAACTAGCCAGGCGAACTAACGAGTCTTAACCACCAACCGAACAGAACAGAAAATTCTGCCCCCACTAGGAATCAAACCCGGGCCGGGACCTTTGGGTCTGAAGCAGGTGGTTTACCACTAGACCACAGAGGCGGTTAACAAGAAATAGTCTTTCTTTTTTGTTATCGAATTAGTAACAATAATTACAGAAATAGGTATTTTTAGTTTATATCACATAATACACGTTTTATTTACTGTTAAAATCCTAGGAAATGTACCAGCTAGCTCGTGGCCATGAGTAAATAAATATTTTTCGTTGCCTTCTAACCTCCAAACGCGTCCTTCCCTGTAATCACATTAGAAGGCGAGTCACACGAAGCCAGGGAAGCCCTACCCGCACGGTGACGTGACACTAGGTACCTCACTATTCCTTTGCGTTCTAAAGACGGGTTTGAATTTTCAAAAGTTTTTTTTGTCTATGGACGACGAGTTTTCAAAATTGCGGAAATTAGGTACGATTCAGTGAAACATCTAAGTTTCAAATTTGGAACCACTCATTTACTTCATTCTTTCCGGTTTTCCAGTTCGGGCCATTTGAAATTGGATTTGCCTAGACAAAGTTTGGTAAGAAGTAGTAGAGATTAATTATTCACCCTCCTGAACAAGGCCTAAAGTGTCAACTCTCAGTACTTAGGTCCCTGAGTAATTTAGTTACTTATCTTGTTACATCCTTAGATTAATATTAATCTAAGGTTACATCAGTATTTCAAAACTAGTAATGTACCTACTTGTAGTACCAATAGGCACTTACAGGGCAGATATGTACCATCCTAGACTGCATCTCACTTAACATCAGGTGCGATTGCGGTCAAATACCTGCCTTGTCTAGCATAAAAAAAATCTGTAGGATAAAGACGAATGAGAAAATCATTCGAGAATGCCAATGATATTAATTAGTAATATTCTGAGGCAATACCTTACCTTACTAAAAAGTAATACCTACCTTATTTTACGCTCTAATTTGTGTGGCTCACCTGGGATTCGAACACGAGGCTAGTTTCTTCAACCTCACTACGAGACCATTGTTTGGCTTTGGTTGGTTGTTGATTGAGAATGCAAGTGCCGCCATCTAGCAGGCTTTTGAAGAAAAAATAAACCGTAAAGACTACTAGATGGGGTTAGTATTCAATATTTTTTTAATAAAAAGAATCTTCGAATTAATAATACCTATCAAAAACTAAAATTAGGCAAATATTTTTGCTTTATATCGTAACAGAATGATTGTTTTGTATTACAATGCATTCATTTAAAAATTAAAAAAGAAACATTATCGCAAATAAATGCTGCCAGTTTAGGGAGAATACTACTATTTAAGTAGAACCAGAAAAAGTAACTACTTAGTGAAAAAAGTTCAATCTCCAAGATGAATGTTGATTAATGTGATCTGATTTATTTGTGTGAAAATATACTTTTGATAAAAAATAATTTTATTGAAAGAAAGAAAGAAAGAAAAATTGTTTATTTCGTTTAAACATACTAATTTCACACAATTTGGATAATAATTAATAATAATATTAATAATATTCATAATATGAATAAATTGTTGAACCAAAATGGCTCCTACATATGCTTGTATCATATTCCGTAAAGAACATGATGCTGGTATTCTGTAGGGACCATTTTGAAAAGAGCGTCACCAGAGACGCATTATACATTGGCATTTCACCGTAAACATTATATAAACTTTTACATAAATGTAACACTTAACAATATGAAATAAAATCCAAAAATACTTAGATTTTTCTAGATTTTTTTCTATTGGTTGGATTTATTATATTATTTATGTATGTATTTATGTTACAAAGAATACCCCAATCTAACTGAGAAGCTAATTCAATGATTTTATAGCCACAATAGCCCAACGGTGAAGTGGTTGGACTGGCCGACTCGAGATCCGAAGGAACGCGCCGCGGTTCGAATCCCACCCGCGCCGCTCGACTATTGTGGTGAGCCCACTCGTAGCACAAGCTTATTTAGCTTAACACGAGAGGCCAACGGGACTATTAATAATTTGTGCAATACAAATTGCTAATAATCTTAAAAAAAAGAGAGATTTTGCAAGGTTTCAAAAACTAAAAAACGTTAATTATGAAACAATTTGATTTGCTTGTTGTTTATTGCTTTGTTGTTTGTGAAAGAACTGGGTTTTAACACTTTTAGTTTTGTTTATTTATTTTTTCTTTCAAATAATATTTTAGTAAAAAATTTACGTTTTATTTGGTACATTTTCAGTCTTTACTTCTGGCAACATTACAACATAATCAAACATGGCGCGCGTACACACGGCACCGAAATTTTTACATTTTTCCCTTTGTTTCTCTGTTATTTTATGTTTTCTAACCAGTTCAGTATGTGCAAATCGTGAGCTAGATGAAGATAATTGGAGGGACATCCTTGAAGGAGAATGGATGGTGGAATTGTGAGTATTTTTTCACCACCGGTTTCGTTGTAAAAACGTGTCATGTAAGTTTTGCTGCGGTTTTCGATGTAATTGGTTTGTTTAGAGCTTATTTTTAGCCACCTACGCCCAGGGTGGACTATTCTTATGGATATCTAGCATGGTTTTTGGCATAAATGGTGGTGGTATTGGTGTGAAAATCAAGCATCCCACATCGGGTTCAATAAACCACGACAAGGTCGTGCCTAGCTAGGGTCCGACCGAAGAACCGTTTCGAAAACCGTGACGCATACTTTTTTACTATTGTCTCCTTAACTGGATGCTTTTCATGTGACACAGGGCAACAAAAGGATCCAATTTTAATGAAAATTAATTCTAATTAGATCGTTTCACATCTAGCTAGAGTATTATTGTTGTTGCTGTTACAAGTTTCTATGAATTGGTACAGAAAACATTATTAAGTTGTTAATAAACTTATGCACAGAGGTTTTCTTATTACACAAGTTCTTTAATAAGATTACAGTTTACAATTTAACAAACCATTTATTTGAATAACAATCATCAAAAATATGACATGACCTTTCCTTGGAATCAATTACCAATAGTTAGAGGCAACTCTGGTAGATGTTAAATGGTTTGTAAACATTGATAAATAGTGATCTATTTTTATATTTTAGGAATGGCCATGACGCTCAATACTCCATTGCTTCCATAATGTAAGCGGATACCTGATAGTTCAACCACAGAATAATAATAAGTACTACGTACAGAAGTTTTACTTCGCGATGGTATTTAAAAAAATGTATGCTCAATGTCTTTAACAATATGGTGTAATGTAGCCTGTCTCAAGAGTCAAGCACCATTTTGTTGACAAACGTCAGTGATCGGCACTGGGCCGAAGCTATAGGGCTGACTTCGGTAAAATGATGTGACGTGAGGTGCCAAACCACGGAAAATGGCGGAGGAAATACATTATTTAGCATGAATTATCATGAATAATATTAACTACTTATTTACCTCTCAGTGTATTGAGGCAACTTAAAAAAATTACATTCTGTGTTTTTATTATTATTTAGGCAGTTAAATACTGCACAGTATTTAGTACACCATTTTCTTTATTTTCTTCCATCATACACAAGAATACGCGTGCGTGAGTCAATGTTCGCTCGTATGTGAGGCCCTGTCGAATAGTATCCTGTAGGTGGGCCATCGTGCGTGTTTTGTTTTCGATGTAAACTCGCGGAGATGAACAGGCCTGGTTCAACATAGCTGAACTACCTTATACCCACAACTTCACTCACATAAACTTTGATTATTTTCACACAAATTTATACTACATTCTCTGTACTTTTCTAGTGTTTATATGTATAAAATTGTATAATATTTTCACAAGGTCAATATAAACGATTATAACTTTTTATTTCATTTTAATCATCCAAGTTAGTAGGTTTGTTTCTGGGAATCTAAATATGTAAATGACTCCCTCATTTGATTCTCTACATCAAGAACAGTTGTGTTTCCTTAGAAGGTTTCAGGATATGATACCAACTAATTTAATCTATGACATCATACAGACAATGCCATAAACACAGATAATCGTGAAAATAAGATGATGCGTTACATTATTGACTAATGCAAACAATATTCTAGTCACTAGTGAATCATTCCGTGAATCATTCCCTAACTTAAGAAATAAATGAAATGATGACGTCTTATCCTAATAGATCATTATGCTGGGACCAGCTGATTTAGGGCTGATTTTTCAATCGTCGGATAGCTTTTAACCAGGGCTGTCTTTAACCTACTAGGGGCCCTGGGCACTTCAGGATCAACGGGGCCCTTTTCATCTTGAAAAAGGTTTTCTTTGAGAGCAGACGGGGGCGGTGGCGGCGTAGCATGAGTTGGCACCCGGGGCGGACCGACCGCCCCCACCTTACGTCGTGATGGAGGTCCTAAGGCTCACTACATTTACAGAGTGAGAGTGGCCGTATTCCATTCCAAAACACGGCCCTACTGATTTTTTAGGCTATTTCAAATAAGACTGAGCCGTTTACTAAAGTAATACTTAATATTCCACAGCTACGCCCCCTGGTGCCCGGCGTGCAATGCGCTCGCGCCGGCGTGGCGCGAACTATCGGCACAGGCGACGCGCAAAGAGCTGGGAATGCGTGCGGCTGCGGTCGACGTCACCAAGTCGCCAGGGTTGAGCGGGAGATTCGTGGTCACCGCGCTGCCTACGATCTTCCAGTGAGTGGACTTCTAATGAGTATCTCTTCTCGTCTATTTATTTAGTAAGGCAAACAGTCAAATTCAATAAAGAGGAGACCAAAAACAAATGAAGCTGGTTTCTTGATTGCTAAAGGTTGTAAATCAAGTAGGTCACTAACCAGCTAGTGCAGCGTGGGACATCCACCATCAAGGTAGACAGATGATTTCAGGAAGCTAATCTGGAAATCGCAGCGTGAGACGTCCACCCACAAGGTCGACCGACGACCTGATAAAGGTAGCAGGAAGGTGCTGAATGCAGGCCGCTACCAACCGTGTGATGTGGAAATCATTAGGGAAGGCTCAAATAAAAAAAATTTTCTCTTGTTCACCTTGTTACGTACTATCATCTAGTAAGTAGGTTTTTATAGACGGTCAAGCTGTAGATCCTGGCACACCGTACTTGCAGCGTCGAGAACGAGAGCTGGGAATAATCTTGTTAGTAAGTAGGCAAGACTACGCTCCCTGGTGCCCTATGTGCAATGCGCTCGCGCCGGCGTGGCGTGAACTATCCGCGCAGGCGACGCGCAAAGAGCTGGGAATGCGTGCGGCTGCGGTCGACGTCACCAAGTCGCCAGGGCTGAGCGGGAGATTCGTGGTCACCGCGCTGCCTACGATATTCCAGTGAGTGGACTTCTAATGAATAGGTCTATTTATTAAGCATGGCAAACAGTCAAATTCAATAAAGAGGAGACCAAAAACAAATGAAGCTGGTTTCTTGATTGCTAAAGGTTGTAAATCAAGTAGGTGACTAACCAGCTAGTGCTGCGTGGGACATCCACCATCAAGGTAGACAGATGATTTCAGGAAGCTAATCTGGAAATCGCAGCGTGGGACGTCCACCCACAAGGTCGACCGACGACCTGATAAAGGTAGCAGGAAGGTGCTGAATGCAGGCCGCTACCAACCGTGTGATGTGGAAGTCATTGGGGGAGGCCTATGTTCAGCAGTGGACGTCCTGTGGCTGAAATGATGATGATGAATCTGGAAATCATTAGGGAAGGCTCAAATGAAAAATTTTCTCATGTTCACCTTGTTACGTACCATCATCTAGTAAGTAGGTTTTTATAGACGGTCAAGCTGTAGATCCTGGCACACCGTAGTTGCAGCGTCGAGAACGAGAGCTGGGAATAATCTTGTTAGTAAGTAGGCAAGACTACGCTCCCTGGTGCCCGGCGTGCAATGCGCTCGCGCCGGCGTGGCGGGAACTATCTGCGCAGGCGACGCGCAAAGAGCTGGGAATGCGCGCGGCCGCGGTCGACGTCACCAAGTCGCCGGGGCTGAGCGGGAGATTCGTGGTCACCGCGCTGCCTACGATCTTCCAGTGAGTAGGCTTACTATCTTCTAGCTAATAACACTAGGTTTTCAAGCAAGAAGAGGTACTTAAAAAGACTAACAGAGGTACTTAAAAGGACTAACAGAGCTAAGCTGGAGACGTCACCAAGTCGCCGGGGCTGAGCGGGAGATTCGTGGTCACCGCGCTGCCTACGATCTTCCAGTGAGTAGGCTTACTATCTTCTAGCTAATAACACTAGGTTTTCAAGCAAGAAGAGGTACTTAAAAAGACTAACAGAGGTACTTAAAAGGACTAACAGAGCTAAGCTGGAGACGTCACCAAGTCGCCGGGGCTGAGCGGGAGATTCGTGGTCACCGCGCTGCCTACGATCTTCCAGTGAGTAGGCTTACTATCTTCTAGCTAATAACACTAGGTTTTCAAGCAAGAAGAGGTACTTAAAAAGACTAACAGAGGTACTTAAAAGGACTAACAGAGCTAAGCTGGAGACGTCACCAAGTCGCCGGGGCTGAGCGGGAGATTCGTGGTCACCGCGCTGCCTACGATCTTCCAGTGAGTAGGCTTACTATCTTCTAGCTAATAACACTAGGTTTTCAAGCAAGAAGAGGTACTTAAAAAGACTAACAGAGGTACTTAAAAGGACTAACAGAGCTAAGCTGGAGACGTCACCAAGTCGCCGGGGCTGAGCGGGAGATTCGTGGTCACCGCGCTGCCTACGATCTTCCAGTGAGTAGGCTTACTATCTTCTAGCTAATAACACTAGGTTTTCAAGCAAGAAGAGGTACTTAAAAAGACTAACAGAGGTACTTAAAAGGACTAACAGAGCTAAGCTGGAGACGTCACCAAGTCGCCGGGGCTGAGCGGGAGATTCGTGGTCACCGCGCTGCCTACGATCTTCCAGTGAGTAGGCTTACTATCTTCTAGCTAATAACACTAGGTTTTCAAGCAAGAAGAGGTACTTAAAAAGACTAAGAGAGGTGCTTACTGACTTATTACCCTCTAGGTCTAGCTGATGGGAGTAGGTTTATTAAGTAAGGCAACTATCTTATTAAAGAGAGGTAGGACTAACAGAGCTAAGCTGGAGACGCCACCGAGTCACCAGGGTTGAGCGGTCGGTTCGTGGTCACCGCGCTGCCTACGATCTTCTAGTGAGTGGACTTACTATCCTCTAGGTAATGGGAGTAGGTTTATTAAGCAAGGCGGCAATCTTAATAAAAAGAGGTACTTAAAAGGACTAACAGAACTAGGCTGGAGACGTCAGGAAGTTACCGGGGCTGAGCGGGAGATTCGTGGTCACCGCGCTGCCTACGATCTTCCAGTGAGTATTGTGGTATTATTGACTAATGCAGAAGAAATATTTAGAAATACAAACAAAGCCAATAAAGATGTTACATATTTACAACATAGACATAAGCACAAAAATTGCTAGTTCAAGGAACAATAACGCACCCACAAGGTGGACAAATAAACCTTATAAAATATCGAATTTACCAATCCGGAAACATTTTGCACCTATGATCAGAAGTAGACGTTTTGTAAATGATGTAAATAAGATAGCCTGTTTTGAAATTGAATACAAATCTATAGCTAATACTGGGACAGTGTAAAAGCGCTTTTTAAAGCCCCTTTTTTTGCATATAATAAATGACTTCATCATCATCATCATTTCAGCTACAGGACGTCCATTGCTGACCTCATACTCTCCTCTTATAATTTCCACATCGCCCAGTTGGCAGCGGCCTGCATCCAACGCCTTTCTGCTACCTTTATAGAGGTCGTCGCCACCTTGTTGGTGGACGTCTCACGCTGCGTTTTCTACATAAATGACTTACATGACTTTTTATTCTCTCCAGCGTGAAAGACGGCGAGTTCCGCCAGTACAAAGGCCCGCGCGACGCGGATTCAATGCTCGGCTTCGTGCAGCAGCAGCGGTGGAAGCAGACGGAACCCATCCCCGGCTGGAAGGCGCCTAACTCGCTGCAGATGACGCTGGTGGCTGAGTTCTTTAAGCTCAGTCAGGCTTTAAGGGTGAGTGGATTAATGATTGCTCCGTTCATTTCAGCCTAAGGCCGTCCACAAGTAGACAAATGCCACCCCCAAAGATTTCCACTACAATCAGTCCTGTACTGTCTCCATATTGGTGCTTCCATTCTTATACTTTTAATGCTATAACTTTTTATATTGTATACCTTTAATGTTAGACATTTATCTTTTTATTTGTATTTTACAACACATTAGTGTTATACTTGGGAGTTTTGTATTGTAATCAAATATGAACTTTTCATATTTAATTTATCCACGAGTAAACGGTGAGCATATTCAAGCTGTTCGCTCGCCAGAGACCTAATAAAAATAACGAAAATATAAAAACTTGCAACTTTATTCAGTTGTTTTTATTTTCTGTGGCCCACTTTCAGCTCATAATCTGTGTCGAGTGGCCCCTGGTCTGTGCATCCCTGAATTAAAACTTGCATATTAAACAGTTTCTATCTATCCGTTGCAGAGCGTGCACAATACTTTGATGGAGACGTACGGGCTGCCCACGTGGGGCTCGTACCTGATCTTCGCCATCGCCACCATCTTCATCGGCGCGCTGCTCGGACTGGTGAGGACATAAACATAATACATGTATATATATACATTTTAGTTAGGCCCACTGGCCACGGTGAAACGCAATTGCAACGAAACTGCAACTTCAAGTTACTTTTGAGTTGCATCTAAGTTTCTACCATAGATTCCGTTGAGAGACCACACATGACGCGACCAGTTTGAAACCGGTTTGACTCATACACCTTTACCACGTACTGGCTTGCATTACGTGGAGGTCCCTTAAGGTGGGCAGGTGACCTTATGAAGGCTGCAGAAAGGTCCGCTTTCAAATCTTGGAGCGGTCTTCTTATGTTTTTACATTATTTTTGCGCTTGTTCTCATCCAGTCACACCATTACTCGATGGGACATCTCTTTACAATGTTTTGTCCCGACAAGTCACACTGCTACTGGCTGCACTGTTACTCGTTAAGACTTCTTTCATTACGATTATTTCCCAACGGGTCACACCTTAAGTTTAAGAGAGGATAAGGAGATTTCGTTAATGCGAAAGAAACAATATCACTTGTTGGGAACAAGCAATTTGTTGTCGCATTATTTCGTTTACATTATCGGCGGCCATTGAAAAAGTACTCTTGACATTTGAAATTTTGCATCTGTCCTTATTGATACTGGAAGGGCCTTCCTTACAAGATACCTTCAGGCTATTTTCAAGTTTTTAATATAATTTTCCCTTACCCAGGTGTTGGTGTGCGTGATCGACCTGCTATATCCAGTCAGACGCTCCGACAAAGTGCTGGTGACGCGCGCCGAGCTCGACCGCCTGGCTAAGGGCGACCAGGGCAAGAAGCCCGACGACCAGGTACGACAAAAGACAATGCCGGAAATTGGAGTCTTTTTTTTTCGCGCGGCTATCGACCAAACCATGTTTTTTGGTTACAAAATAGTGTAATAAACCAAACTTACTATGACATGCATACCTCTAAACTCAGTCTGAACTGAGTTACGAGCATTAGAAGTTTGATGATTTTACATACTAGATTTGCTTTTAGCGCGCAAGTTTTGTAAGAAATTGCAACAAAATAGTGACGTATTTTTTTATTCCGCTGATTCTGCTCCACACTGATGGCTGGAGCCTATAATGGATGGTATTGTTTGTTTTTACATACAATGTCACTATTTTGTTGCAATTTCTTACAAAACTTGCGCACAGAAAGCAAATCTAGTAGCAAATGTAAAATCATCAAACTTCTAATGCTCGTAACTCAGTTCAGACTGAATTTAGAGGTATACATGTCATAGTAAGTTTGGTTTATTACACTATTTTGTAATAAAAAAATAAGGTTTGGTCAATGGCCGTGCGAAAAAAAAGACGCCACCTTCCATACAAAATCTGGCATTGCCATTTTTTATATTATTGAACGTTATACATCACTATGCACTGCGCTATCTTGGCCCAAACTCAATAAAGCTTCAAATACTTCGTGATGCCTGTGGCCAAAAGTTGACAACACAACCTTATGACGTGTTGCGAACTTATTGGCTACTTTAATACAGTACCCGGCAATAAATATTGCACATCGACCTTTGGAAAGAGAATCGGTTAATTTCGGCTCGTAGAGCGTTATCTCTCTCGCACACTACCTATACGATTGACTAAACATTATTCAATGAAAATATAGTCTAAACTCTTAGTATTTCTCTTCGACAAACACTTTAACACATTGTAAACCACTTTTCTTTCACGACTATAAAAAGTTTTTAGCAATTTAATTCACAAAATCAATTGCACACATTTAATATAAAGTTTGTTTACACTTTGACAAAACGTCATTGTCAGTCATTGTTCAAGTGCGACAGTGATAACGCTCTACGAAACCGAAATTAGCCGATTGTCTCTTTCTAAAGGTCGATGTGCAATGTTTATTGCCGGGTATTGTACATATTTGTATCGTGCGGGGATTGAAACCGCGACCTCGGGAATAGTTTTCCGATATGCGAACCACTACACCAAACGGGCATCTTATAATTTTGTAGATATGTAAATTGCTGTTTTACGAATTTACGACCTAGCTCCAGATTGAAGATTGTAATTTATGTCTAAATAGGTAATAGTCATCACAAATTGTTTGTCTAATCTTTATTTAGTATAAGTTTCTTCCGCCAGTTCTCAGCACCAGCCCATAATATGGTGACTCAAAGTAGTGGTAGGGTAAGCTGATTGGGAAGAGTATAAGCGCCCTAAAAACTTTGACTTCCAAATATTTTAATTTTTTTTTTGTTTACAGGAACTCCTGAACGACGATATAGTGGATGATGCCGATAACGCCAACAGTGACGCTGAGAAGAACTCCCCGAGCGACGTAAGTTTTTGTATTTTTATTTTATTATGTATTTAGATTACATATTCATTTGAATAAAGCGATGCGCTTACTTATGACCTAGCTATTTGTGTCATAGAAGTGATTTAACATAATTAGGTACCTTAATAAATATTTATTTAGGCAAATTAATAAACTTATTCTTACTGCGCTATTAAGTCTCAAATTAATCAACATTTGTAAGTACTAATACAAAAATATTATTAACTTTTTTGTAAATCATTATCATCATTCTATAATTTGTGTAGTGACCCGCTTTTGGACTAAGTCTCGTGTAATATTATGTTACGTAACTATAGACAGTTTGACACCATACCCCAATAATTCAAAACCACAACTGTTTTAAAAAGACTCTTCATTCTGCTCTTAAAAACCTAATTTATTTTAAATAACCTGTAAATTTAGATTTTTGTTCGAATTGTAATTGAAAAAATTAGTTTAATTGGGTTTCAAATTCAAATTCAAAACGTTTATTGCATGTCACATTACAATTTATATGTTGTTGCAAAATAGAGGTAGGTATACATGTGACGCCCTGCAAGGGCACAGCAAAACATCAGAGAGAGGGTTAGTATTTACCTTAAAAATAATTTTAAATAACATTTATGCATTTAACATTTATGGATGCAGTATGGTTAATTTCAACATAGCGAGTGTTATTTAATGCCACAATCGCGAAATCTTATGCGTAGTACGTATACATCGATGATATTTTGTATGTAAATAATTCAAAACAAAACTTTTTTTCTCTTAACTCCAGGGATAAATTTCAGTGCGCTCCGGTTTATAAATTAGTATTGGCCTGAGGAACAAAATGCACTATGGTTTCATTCTGGGCAGCACTTGGTCCAACTTCCATACATGGATTGGCACTGTCCTTTGATAAATCAAATGAAAGGAAAACCATGAAATCTTAAATTATTTTAATTATGTACACNATAACAAGTTTTTCTCTAAAACTGATAGTTTGGCTAGAAAAAAATATTTTCTATCCACGCAGTACGCCGGCAGCGTTCGGATCGGATATAGTGACGTCATCGGTCCCGCGCCGGGCGGTCAGTGAACTTTTTTAGTAATTTGGCCATAACTTCGTCAATTTTTGTCGTAGAACAAAAATTTTTGGACTGTGTATTAAGGATTTCTTAGACCTATAAATCTGCATTCACAGCTAAAAATCGAAATGATCCTCATTGTATACTCGTAAGCCCGGATGTGCCTCAGAAGGAACTGAAACTTTGTAGTCAGTAACGCCGAGACATTTTCGGAGGTGATTTCGAAGTATCGCCGGATGTGCCTTCAGAGGAACTAAAACTTTAGCGATAAATTTAAGTTCAAAAATTCGCGCCTATCGAAAAAAAAGAGTGATACTCTATGGCTTAAACTGTTCAAAATTAAGTATCCGAACCTATCAATATAAAAAAAACAAAATGTCACTGTCAAATTATCATTTTTCTTTGACAGAGTGGTTCGTCGGAGAAGACGTGATGAGCGATTAATTTTTTTTCTTCACGTAAACGTAGTTTAATTGCAAAACTGACCAGTATAATTTAAGTTAAAATACTGCTTAACAAGCAAAAAAATTTTTTTTCCCAATTTGAAGTAGTTATGTAAGATTTTTTTTCGTTTGAAAATAATAGTTCTTTGCAAGGAACATTCGGTCTTGATGGTGAAAGTATTGTTTTTGTATATTTTTTCTTTTAAGATGAAATTGAATATTGGACTTTTAAAATTATCATATGATTGAGAAAATTTACCATAAGAACATACTGATTTTTAGTTTAGTAAATATTATAATTAACATGAATATTCACTTTACTTCTTATAAATTCTAACCTATCATTAGTGTATATTATAAAACCGATAGTACTTTTAAAAGTACTAATTATGAAACATTAAATATAATTAAAACCGTTGTAACTTTTCAGTTACATTTATTAATATCATTATTGTATCTTTATGTAGTATTAATTTATTAAGAAAGTTACATTTATGTTTTGCTTTAAAGTATAAAATACAATTTATTTACTTTTTCTTTTTAAAGTCTGCAATACCGAATGTTCTTTTAAGAGAAAACATTTTTTTATTATTTTTCACCTAAAATAAGCTCTATGCACTATTATATAGGGCCCCTGAAAATATGAATGCAAAAGAAAATCTCTAACATAGAAATTTTTTTACTCGAAGTGCTCGGCGTTTACTACTACAAATTATTCGTTCTTCTGAAAGCACATTCGGCGATACTTAGATGTCGACAATATTTACTCTTCGGTCTTACGAGGGTATGGTATGGTACAGAAATTTCGAAAATTTTTCGAAAATCTTTGAATGCAGTTCTCTTTATTTTCAAAAATAAAGGAATGTTTTCTTTCAGTAAAATTTTCTATCTACTTGTATAATACTACTGTATTAAGAGTACTTTCCCTCCAGGTGGCATTACAAAATTCCACCCTGTATTTTGTGTAATGTTATAATCTTTATTCCAGTCGTCTGGTTCGGAGGCGGCGGCGGCGGGCGCGGCGGCGGGCGACGCGCGGCGCGAGGTGCGGCGGCGGCGCGCGCGCAAGGCCGACTGAGCGCGCCTCACTCCTCACTCTCACTCCTTGTACACGAACAACCATGTTGACCGCTGTCTAGTGTTGCCAGTATAGTCTGGTCTGCGAGCACGTAGAATTTTGTCCAATGACCCCAAGCTGCCCATCCTTATTGCTCGCGCGTAATTATATTGCTATCGCGCTCGCACACTCACTGCGGGCGCGCGTCGCACAGTCGCGACGGCAATATAATTACGCGCAAGCGATAAGGATGGGTAGCGTGGGGTCAATGGACAAAATTCTACGTGCTCAGCGACCTATCGAAATATCAATAATTATTGAAAATCTGCTACTCCTTCCAATACTAGTGATGTGATACACCATTTACCCACAACAATAGTAGCACATAATAATGTTTTTTAGATCTTCAATAAACTTCGTCAATATCACATCCTTGTCGGGAACGCCTACACGTTAAAATAACACATGTTCTGCCAGCGTAGGTCTGGACATTTAAAGCCTACTTTGTCATATTTACTTCCCAGAACCACGTCAAAAGTTGTTCGTCTACAAGGATCTTAATCAGCTTGTCGTTTAAAAATTTCCAATTTAAAACGACAGCTATACATCAGTTCTGCAGGACAAAAAAATCATAAACGATTTGTCGAAATCACACAAAAAATCATTGTAACTTGTCCTAAAGAATTTTAGTCTCAAATATTACTGGGCTGGGACTAGAAATGTAAAAGCTGAACCCATTGAGTTCTTATGAAAAAAATCGAAAAATTTAAATGTAATAAACCTACATTTCTCTGGTACACATTATGTATACCAGAGACATGATGGATTATAAATGATTGTATTGTAATATTATTGGTTTGATATGTTTGTTAATTCGAAGTGTCACATCAAATATTTAATTTGTGCCAGTAACTTTTCTTTCAGCCAAAATATGCTATGTAGATGATAAACATATCAACCCAATATGTTATCAATTTTGCTAAACACGCTCCTGAATAGTGCGACAACGAGTGTGGCACACAGTCAGCGTCAAATAGTGCAAGACATCGAAAGTGGTCAAAAAGTTGACAACACAACCTCCAAATTGTAACAAAGACGTGTTGCGAACTTATTGGCCACTTTGTGTGTCACGAACTATTTGACGCCGACTGTACCGATGCAAATGCAATGTGACAGGACGTCGTATGACGTCTGCGCACGTCGTATCCAGCTCGTCATGTGGCAGTGTCCAAAACCGTGTCAAAATTTAGGTACGGACGTAAGACTGGCATTTATTTTGTGAGCTAGCTCAAAATATGCATTTTACGGGACACGGCTCTGAATCACCAAGCTTGCACCTTCAAAATATAATGCAATATAAAAGGTCCGCACGGTCATAAGACCCGTGTCCCCTAGAACGTCGGAACAATCTCATCCTAACCGTATATTCATAGCATTTACCGTTCACTAGTGTTTTGTTTCTCGCACCAAATTCTAGCGTATCTTACAATTAATTTTAGGTGTATCGTCCATTATGTAATTAAAAGTATTATTCGTCATTTTATAATTTAAATTAACTCTTCATAATTTTAAGTTTTCTTACAGAAATAATACGAAAAATTCGAAGAAGCGACGCCGAAGTCATGGTCGATTCGCTTTATAACTGCACATTCCTATTTGTAACCGAAAGCTCAAACTGACAGTGAATAAATTTCCATACGTACTTACGAGATTTTTTTATTTATGTTGAAATACTCAAATTGTTGTGTTGTGGTCACTTCATGTTTAGGCTTGTCAATCTGCAGCAATTATAAATATGTAGTGTAGTAAATGTTTAATTAACTACGAGGTCGCGGCGTCAGCGGGAAGCAAAATATACTGTTTTTGAACCATTTTATTCGTGCAATACTCACATTTTGTACACTTGGGTTCGATAAAATCAACCCAATTTTATCCGATCGATGTAATCGTTGTGTTCTGCAATTATATTGTTTATTCGCCTTTTATTTATAACATTATTGATGAATTTTTGCTTCCCATTGATTGTGAATATTGTTGATACAAAATTGCCTTGTACAAAGACTTAAGATTGTTTTAAGTGTTGCGTTTATATTAACTATTGACGGTAGTGACTTGCTGAATAAAAGTGTATTTATACATTTGCGTTTTATTTATTGAAAAAGGAATCCTTTAATAAAACATACAGATTCATTCAAATGTTTCTTTATTTAGGTATTTACATAAAATAATTAAGTATTGAATTTCATGTAATTGCAATTAATATTAGTCAATAATTTAGATTTACATACAAATTATAATATAGTGTATGAACCGTTAGATACAAGGAAGATATCCGCGAAGGCTATAATACTATTTCTTGCAATAAAACTACGCAACTTTGTTCGTAAATGGCGGACGTGTGAAAACTGCAAACGACTGGATAACCGATTAGTTTCAACGCCCGCGAGAAAGCGATCTTAAATCGCTTTTATATCGATTTCGGATTTCACTTTATTTTCCTGAATGATCGATTCATCAGATCTGAAATATGCTGTGCGTATACTGAACAAATGAGCTACATTTAGGCCAACTCATTCAAAATAAACACATACGTTTCAAGTCTGAGAAATGATCAAAATTGATGGCACCTATTTCAAAAAGCACTTCAGATTAATGTCGCACTTAAATTGAATACAGTTTATTTATATTATTTATAGCAAAATATTACTCTAAAAACTTGCTTTTTCTGTAAATACTGAGAGGGTTATTAGATAGAATAATACTTTGCTATAGCGCAAAACAGGAGCGTTACAGACTAAGAGGTACATAGAGATATAATTACTTTCGCTTTACTAGTATATTGTCCAATAATTAACAAATAAATGATAGTGGAAAGCTTACGTTTTCGCAATATATGTGTTCTCGATTATAAAATGCATAACTCTTTATATTAATTTTAGCAAAATCTACATTATATAAAGTCTGGTGTACAACCGTGGGCAACATTTTGCGGAAGTAAATCAAAATCCTACTTTTAAGGGTACGTATCATTTAAAAAAAAAACTGTGTTATATATTTTTCGTTACAGATATGAATAAATGTAGTGTGCAATCAACGATAATGTGCAATCTTTGTAAAAATTCACAAATATCCAAGTCGCCCGCAGTTGTACGCTCACCTTTATTTTATTAATTACAATGTTCAACAATACCCCCCGTATGGGGTCATAATTCAACAAATTTTCGTTTTCACATTTATTAGGTTACAAAATCACAATTGCCAATTTTTAAGTCACTGTAAATATAATTTCATCAATTGACTATCATTACATATGGGTGGACATAATGGAAGATTAAAATTTGCAAAATACAAAATAAAACTGTATTAGAAAATAGATTATGCTAGTTACTATTTCATTGTAAGTGACATACATTATATCATACATAATAGGTTTCGCGAGAATAATATGTGGAAAATACAACTCATTGAGAAATCCATTTTAACTTGGCGTAATAATAAAACAGCTTATTTTTTAAAATTTGGTGTTTCGCGTTCATAATACACATTGGTACCCAAAAATTTTGATTACATTTTATATGTCGAAATAAGATACATAATTTCAACTCGCTTCACGCAATAAGAACTGGGAACCTATTTTTGAATCATTCTAATTCACATAAAAATCGTATACGACATTTTGTACGCGATTCACAATTCGAATGCTTCGAAAATACGTCTCCTTTAATAGCCATACAATTATCAAACTAGGCGTCATACAATCCAAGCCGTAAATAAGTCCATTTCTGCCAATTAAAGCAATAATTATAAAATTCAGTTCTCGTACAAAATTTAATAAATTTCAATTTCATATAAAAAAGCTAATTATTTTACTAAATTACCGACACACGATCTTTTAAGTCTGACAGACAGATCTTTGGATAACTTATAAAATCGATGTTTTAAACGTAAAAAATAAAATAAAAAATTGCGAATTACACTGTTTTAAAAATATTTATGGAAGTCATTTTTGATTGAGCAAAACTACATCTAGTATCCTTTTAAGTCTCGTCATAATCATAAGGCTATAAATATCCAAACATGTTGCTTAAATCAATTTGCTCGACCAAAAATGTTGTTCTAGTCACCAGACGACCATCCAATATCAATTATTCTAAAAATCTCAGTGTTCATCTAAACGAAACTAATATTACGCTTACAACATACAGCGAAGATACAAAAATCATAATAATACATTATGGTCATAATATAAACAAACAAAAAGACTAGATTGTTAAAAATAACAATTATTTAATTATTCATTGACTTAAATTTAAATATATAATCACATAATATAATGAGATAAGAACGTCGAAGGGTTCGCAAATTAAATCGGGCAGTCTCGGAGACAGGGCCAATACTGGAGGAAATTAATGCAAAAAGTATAGTTTTGCTTCTGTATTCGCGATACAGAATGCAATATTCGTGAGCTGGCTTTTTGATATTATAATTAATATCAATAGAGCCCATTTTCTGATTAAATAACTTTTTTTTGTCAATCAGTGAATAAAACTCCCAAGCTTTTGGACCCTGTGGTAGTTGTGAATTATAACCGAGTCTAAAATTTAAGGAGATTCTCAATTTATCTGTATTTAAAAATATTTCACGAATTGTTGTTTGTACAAAAGAATTACAAACTTCGCCCTTTATCAACCAAAGGTTGCTCTATTAGCTATGGTTATGCTTCGAAACCACAGACAAAATTCTACAAACTGTAAGAACTAATTTTGATACGTATTCGAATAAAGATTCTATACCGAGATTTTTTTTTTGTTTTTATAAAAACATATTCACAACTATAAATCTCGAGACTGTTAGCCCCGCAGAAACGTTATCAAAGTAAAATGTGACAAGCGACATTGTGTTAACGGATATACATACTCCAACTTAAGGTAAAAATGTGACAATTATTTTGGTAAAGTAATTATAAAATAATCACGTTGCTAATTTCATTGAAACGGTCTTATTAAAGGTAGCCTCATTTAATTTGTGCAGTTTTTGATCTCATTTTGATTCTCAATTTTTTGTTTACTACTAAAAGGGTTTACTTTTCAAAAAACACGACCGTTCAATGAAATTGACCAACTCTGAAATTAATAAAATTCTATGTAATATTTCCATCAAAACTAGCTTAGCATTAGAGAAACCTGGAAGCGATTTCATGTTATTTATACAATTTATTTGTTAGCTAAACTATCTAGCGCAAACATGGAACCGATCTAATCTTCCTACTTCATACATTTTCATTCAAAAAACTTTATTTTCTAAATGAAAATACATGTTCGTAACACTCTTAAATTACAAGGCAAACCTATACTTTTATTATCATACGAGATTTTGTATTCGAGATTATTTTGAATATATTTTAGTCAAACGAAAATAAAATGTAGGTATACGTTGTCGAAAAAACTATTCGAAATATTATGTCATAGATTTCATCGTATTATTAGGTACACCTGTAAGTTGGCAGTGATATTTGTTCACGCTAGCCGTCAATGTTAAACTAAAACTAAAAACAACGCCATTTCGTTTGATTAAATTAAATAAAATCGGCGGTGCAAGAATGGTAACAAAATGGCGTACAGAGTATTCTTAGGGCCTTAGAAGCAAATAAATACAATTTGGTTAATAAAATCTACACCTATTTTTTATTTATAATATTTGTTAATTCATATAAAATACGATATACAAATAGCCTTGACGGTGTCATTGGAAATCGTCAATAATACCGGGTGGTAAAATATAAAATCACTAAGTTTATCAACTTACAATACATTTGGTCAAATGCGAACTCCGCGGTTGCATTAGGGATTTTGAAGACAAATTGTGAAAAAGAGACTATTTTGTAGTGTTTACAAAATTAATATTCTACATTTCAGTTATTTACAAATCGTGTTTGATTTCAATGAACACGAGAAGGCTATGAAACAGTTCATAAATAGTAGTTTTGACGATTCGTTATCACCGAACGAAATAAAATCTTGAATAAATAATATCCCCATTAATTTCAATGGTCATTTAAAAATATCGTTAATTTCTGTCCGAAATCGTGTCAATTCTATTATTTACAAACGTACATACACACGTATGTTAGCATGAGATTACATTGGGACGTCCCAAACTGTTTCTAATTGACCTACAAGCCACATCGGGTATTAACTAATCCAACTATTTTATTATCATATATTGGAAGGTATTGTGTTATCTGTCATGTTGATATCTCCGTTTTTATATAATAAATATTGCAAATAATTTCATTTATATATAGGAACCAAATTCGTGAATAAATTATGCGTAACGCCTTCGCGATAAGGTCGACTTTCGCGCGTCTCGCAGGCGCCGAGCGCGGTCGCTCAACAGAAGCAAGCGTAAAAACGGGACATGTCGATATTCCATGACGAATTGAGTTGGTTTCTGGAATATAGATAACAATTAATTGCACAAGTTTAGTGAGTATGGCTTTTGTGTAGAAATATACATTAAGATAAATACAATAAAAACAGCTGTTTAATCGTGAACTAATATCTTTCGTTGTACCTACTTCTAATAACCATCGAAGTAGTTTTACATTAAGGAGTAATAAATAAATATCTATCTTCACGAACTTTCGCATTTATCATATTATACATACAATACATGACTTTAATGTAAAGTATCATTTTTTTTTTGTGTAAAGGTTTTTCCAGACGCAGCGGCCAACGCTCTTATCAACATTGATTGGTTAAATTAATAGTTAACTTTATTTTTTTGTCCTTCAGACATGATAAGAAATGAAAATATTGAATACGTATTTTTTCTTTTTTTCATACTCAAATAATTACAGTGTTAAATGGAGTTCAAACACGTGACGTCACTATTGTGTAGAATATTACAGAGTGGTGACATTTGAACTCGACGTTGAAAAAAGAAAGAAAAAGTACGTGCCCAAATTTTTTCTATTATCTGTCTGAGGGACTAAATACAATTTTTATAAGACCAAATCATGTTGCTCTGCAATATGTTTTCACACATGTTTAATGTTTATGTAAATAAATATCTTTATCTTTATTTCACTACCGAGGAATCATTCCTTTTATAATATTAGTAGGATGGTGACGTAACTCACCATCAGGGGTCAAGCGGGTGCGGCGGGGAGGCGCCGCAGCTGCTGCCTTCAGAGTGCGGCTCGCCCTCGCCCACCTGTGGGCAAAGCTGACGCAATCACGTGACAAGGGGGTAGTGAGTGCGTGCGAGCGAAGGTGATAATATAACAACTGTCTACAGCATTTTTGCGCACGGGTTATGCATAGCTTATTTTTATTGCTTTATGACCTAGAATTAAGAATAACAACAAAAAATTGTTCTGAATTTGCTTTTATGTGTAAAAAATAGAAAAATTCATATCAATGAATGTATGAAACATGAACATAGAGACGATTCAATTTGTTGCCAAATATATTTTTTTCTTTCTTTCTTTCATTCTTTTTAATTATTAAAACATACCAAAAATCCATTTAAGATTAATTCTCACAAGAGAAGATTTAAAATAGAGTCCAAATATTTATTAAAAATGAAAAGTTCTAATTTCCTGTCATGTTCCATAGAAGATTTTTCGCATAAAAATCTAACCCTATCATGCTTTCAGTATAATGGCCTTGGTAACGTCGTCTCTCAAATCTCACGATATTTTGATGAAAGCGTGCCCCTTGTTCTTGCGAATAAGCCCCCATAATTATTTATAAATATATCCCAATGAGAATGGGACGTGCATCTTTAGAGACATTCTACTATGAAGATGGAAAATTCAAATCGCTATAACTTCTTAAAAAGCAAATATTTTCGATTTGTAATCGCACTTTTTTATATAAATTTACTTATATAATTAGAATATAATAAGTAAAATCCATGCGCAAAAAAAAATTTTTTTTTTGTTGACCGGTGATATAATATCTTTGGACAATCTCACACAGCGCCATCTAGCCCCAAAGTAAGCAATTAATATGCTTGTGTTATGGGTGCTAGCTTAACGGATATACTACTTATATACTTTTTTTTAAATACATACATATTATACATAGTGACACCCAGACCCGTCACAGAAATTAAAATTCATCATTTCAATTTCTGCCCGGCCGGGAATCGAACCCGGGACCTCTCGGCATAGTAGTACGTTCTGAACCACTACACCAAACGGCCGACAAATGTGATGCGGCAAGAGATGTGTCATCAATCGGTTATCTTGTGATCTCAGGGCCATAATATCAAGAGACACTACGGTTCGTGTGATGAAATGAATTCCAAAACTCGATTCTAAGGCAGGATTCACATTGACCGGCGCGAGTCGTCGCGCAGCGTAGCGTAAAAATCCGATGGAATACGCTCGGAAGGGACCGGCTGCCGACGCATGCTCGCGCATCCGTCAGAATTGAAATGTCAGTTGATTAGTTGTAAGCAATTACGATACTAAAAACTGTTAATAAAATACTATTTTCTTTACGACCGTATAAGTGCGCTCCGACGTGCACTGGTCAATGGACATCGTAACTAAATCTGAGCTCTATTCATATTCAAGGTCTGTAATTTGTTAGATTCAATATTATAGATCAATCAAAAGACAATCTATTTCCAGTGTGAATCGAATTTTGAACGTCATTTCATTTATGATGAACCTTTAAATCTATATTCAATATTGATCGAATTAATATTTATATCATTCACAGGTCTGTACATTTGAATGCGAAGAATCAATTTAATCAAACTTAGTTATTAAATACACAAAGTTACATTCGTAACAAAGTCAACTACACTACCGCTTACGGAGCAGTTTGTCTTTTTTACGGGACTATTCCCACCGCTGCAACTTTTGTATAGCCAGAAACTACAGCTTGACCGCCTATAAAACCCAACCAGTGAAGGTCAAATTTGTCCCGGGGGAAAGTTAAACTGTCATTGGACCCGCAAAGAAATTAATTAGAAGAACAAAGGAGGAGTTCGAAGTTAAGATGCGACTTCCGAAGATTGACTTGTGTGAGCTACTCAATGAAGATGAATGATGATGATAATAATTACCTTGAGCACGTCGTGCAGCGAACTCATGGAGCCGAGGCTGAGCGGCGTGATGGAGCGCTCAAGCAGCGAGCCGCTGCCAGCGGAACCACCGCCGATTGACCTGCGGGAGGTATTGTTAGATCAGCGAGGTATTTCGGGTCTATTCATCAGGCGAAGTTATAGATGACCCACGCTGAACTGTCCCACCAAACTCAATGACAGGGGGGCGCTACCATCGTTCAACTAATGGTTTCCAACATGGCAAAAATAGGAACCAGTGATCCGGTATTGACGGTGGCGCCCCACTGTCAATGTCATGGATAGGACAGTTCAGTATTTTGGAATTATATGAGAAGTGATGACATTTATCAACGATAGCAGCCCGACGCGAAGTACCGTATTTGTGGTGTCAAGCCCCAGAAGGGAGAGAATTGACTATGAGAAGGGACATGGATCAGAGAAATTTGTAGGGAGTCAAGCTAAGCGCCCGGGGAAAGCCCAGAGCGAGTACCCGCGCGCTCTCCCGAGATTCGGTTCGTACGCCGTGAGGCAGGAAGAACCATGGGTGGTGGTGGGTCTATTTCGGGTCTATTGTCAAGGCTAGTAAATACATAAAAAAAAATCAAGGTCACGAAAATTCATAATTTCGGCCGGGAATCGAACCCGGGACCTCTCGGCATAGTAGTCCGTTTTATAACCACTACACCAAATGACCGACGAATGTATATTGACTTTATTATGTACCTTTTGTAAACATTATGGAAGCAATAAACTATTGTGTATTATCTAACGAAGGAAACCTATAAACTGGGCAGAATGATAGGCTTTATCCTAACTAGTGAGGGTTCAGTAAGATAAGCGAAGAGGTTAGTGGAAGCATTTCTTTGTGACCTCCCACTTGCGATAACCGTACTTCCCGCGAACTTCACCAGATTGTCGGTCTACCCACAATACGTGTTCCGGCCCGTGTGCCAATAGCCATCAGCTCTGCGAGCTATGCGCCCTGCCCACTACCACTTGATTTTTGCAACTATGCGGGCTACATCGGTCACTTAAGAGCATTTGACGATTTGCAAGAACTAATTTAATTAGTCTAAACAAATAAAGAAAATTTTGACTTTGGTTTTCCTGCCTGTTGGCATCTTACCAGGCCTGTTCATCTCCGCGAGTTCACATCGAAAACAAAACACGCACGATGGCCCCCTACAGGATACTATTCGACAAGGCCTCACATACGAGCGAACATTGACTCACGCACGCGTATTCTTGTGTATGATGGAAAAAATAAAGAAAATAGTGTACTAAATACTGTGCAGTATTTAACTGCCTAAATAATTATAAAAACACAGAATGTACTTTTTTAAGTTGCCTGAAGACACTGAGAGGTAAATAAGTAGTTAATATTATTCACGATAAGTCATGTTATATTATGTACTTCCTCCGCCATTTTTTGCAGTTTGCAGCACCTCACGTCACATCATTTCACCGAAGTCAGCCCTATAGCTTCGGCGCAGTGCCGATCACTGACGTTTGTCAACAAAATGGTGCTTGACTCTTGAGACAAGCTAAATAACACCATATTAGTTATTATTATTCTGTGATCTAACATCGCGGTAACTGGAGCGGTTCCACAATGAATATCAACAAGTTGTTAGTACTGACCTCTCCATGGGGCGGTGGATGGACAGCGGCGGCGAGGGCGGCGCGTCGGGCGCGGCCGGCGGCAACTCTCGCGGACGCGCGCCTCGCCACGAGCCTAGGGCAGTTAAGACATTATTATACAGGGTGGAATTTTGTAATGCCACCTGGAAGAAAAGTACCCTTAATACTGTAGATAGAAAAGTTTACTCAAAGAAAACATTCCTTTATTTTCGAAAAGAAAAAAAAACTGCATTCAAAGATTTTCGAAAATTTACCACCATACCATACAATTTTCTGTAAATAATTACAATAATTTAAGATTTCATGGTTTTCATTTCATTTGATTTATCAAGTTTGTTTGAGAGATTTCATCTTTATACTTAACCCTAACGATCGATGCAATAAAAATACAGGGTGTAATTTTTAACAGATTTTAGTTGGTTCGATTCCCGAGTGTAGCAAGCAATTTTTTGAAAATCTTTGAATGCAGTTCTATTTCTATTCAAAAATTAAGGAATGTTTTCTTTGATTAAAATTTTCTATCTACAGTATTAAGAGTACTTTCCCTTTCCTCCCAGAGGTGGCATTACAAAAATCCACCCTGTAGAGGCATTCAACGCCGTGGGGGTCACCGGTGAGTCCCACACAATAAACCTTCTATTGAGAGTAGTCTAAACAGTTAAGGTCCTTACACAATAGTATAGTCTGGTCGCGGAGCAGATAGAATTTCGTCCAATGACCCCAAGCTACCAATCCTTATCGCTCGCGCGTAATTTTATTGCTGTCGCGACTGTGCGACGGGCGGCCGCAGTGAGTGTGCGAGCGCGACAGCAACATAATTACGCGCGAGCGATAAGGATGGGTAACTTGGAGTCATTGGACAAAATTCTACGTGCTCAGCGATCGCACTTTAGTTAGTAATAGTAACCAGTCAATAGTTTTTTTACTCGTAGTAGACAATTCGTAACAATACTACATCGGATACTGTTAAAACTCGTTTTTTTTTCTTGCAAATAGGCTTTTTTAAAGTTTTTATTCTTAAATAATTACTTGAAGTGACTCAAAACAAGATTAAAAGCTTTTTGTTTTATTTTAAATTAGTATCATTAAATCACTTCTTGACTTAAAAAACATAAATTAAAATTACTTCATGCATAAATCTACGAAAGAGTACATGAAAAAAATTGAGAGCTAATAAAAAGTATCTCAATAGACATCAGTAACATCACATCATCATAATGATATTATCAAATTACTGACGAGAAGAATATTTTGAACAAATCAATTTCAATTAAAAGGGACCAAAACCACAAACAACTCACCATTATAAGAACCCGTCCCGTGCGATATCGTTAGCGGTGACGTTCGTTTACTGCTCTCTCGACTGCTGTACATCTGTAACAAACATACAGTTCAAAATATTTGTAACATTACCGTTAGGGTCAATTATTATAAGGATGAAATTTTAGTAGATTTTAATCCGTTCTATTTTCGGGTGTGGCAAGCGAATTATCGGAAATCTTTGAATGCAGTTTTCTTTCTTTTCAAAAACAAAGATTTTTTTTCTTTAGGGGCAATTTCTATGTACTTCGATCTCACTCTAAGGCTGGCATACTTTTAGTATGGAAGCTGGAAACATAGTTTTTTTTTTATATAAATCCAGTTTATTCTGCAACCTATTTATTGATACCGTTAAAGCACGTGGAGCACTTTCAGGATCAGTAACCAATTTTTCAATATCTAGTATTGTTTAGAAGTAATCCACCTTCGGCCTGATCATCACATACCATCAGGTCAGATACAGGCTTTCCTTGTTGTGGATTAAAAAAAAATTGAGTGAGATCGCTTATCAATTCCACCCTGTATATTCTTAAGAGTACTTTCCCTTCAGATGGCATTACGAAATTCCATTCTGTATACTGTATACCTGCTGCTGCTCGTCGGCTGTTTCCACGGTGGTGGGCAAGTCAAGCAGACGCTGCGAACGGATTCCATCACCAGGACCCATGTGTGATAGGTGCGCGAAGTTGGTAGGCGCTGAGATCAAGCGCGACCGGCCCTGGGACCTACGGTATGAAGCAAAAAAGTATTTAAACATTATGCATTACCATTTGTTTTTAACGATGTTTCAACAGCTTCTAGTTGTATACATGCGTAGAAAGAAAGTTGCTACTTAAACATGGGAAAAATATATTTAAAATGGAACGGTGAGTTTGGGAGTTTTGGGGCGCAAATATTCGGTCAGTGCTGAAACCCATGTGGACAACGTGCTGAGTCAAGTCGCAGACAGAGATATCAAATTTTTGTCAAAATAGGAATCGTAGAAAATTACAGCTTAGTATACACGTTATCAACTATTTAGGCTATCGTTTTAGTGCTCACCACTGTCTTCGCCACTAGGAAGTGACTGACTTTACTTTACAGTACTATCGGCAACAGTGTTAACTGTCCATTGCCAGTCATGTCGTCTTGTTCTATCGCAAAGAATCACCATTTGATGAGAGCGAGAGCAAAAACGGAAATGGATAGTTAAGGTCTCTACCCACTACACCGTATCATACCATGGCCGTGCTAGGAACGTGTCAGGCACGAAAAGCAACACGACACGCTCTACTATGCCCACTGAACGGATCGAAAATATTCTCGCCGACATTTGTTGACGCTCCGTGCATGGCACGCGTCGGTGTTGGTCGGTGACGGAACGGTCTACTGCAGTCTTTTCCAAAGTGGGCGATAACGCCCCCTTGTGGGCGCTGCAGGCTTAAAGGGGGGCGGTAAGAGACCCAGAAAAAAAATCGGGACGTTGTGTAGAGGAGGCTTGGGAGGCGTCATCTACTAGGAGGACTCTTAGACATAGACTGAGCTCGACTCTTGACTACAAAAAAGGGGGGGCGCTAAAAAATAATTTATTCTCAAAGTGGGCAGTAGACTAAATAAGTTTGGGAACCACTGGTCTACTGGGAACAGTGTCATACTTTTCAATACAAATAATATTTATTTGCCTGACACGTTCCTAGCACGGTCATGGTATGATACGGTGTAGTGGGTAGAGCAACTGGTGAGACTGAAGCGGTAGGTGGACTCTCATTTACACTCACCATGATAACGCCAATGCAAATGGTGCCAACATTAGGTATAAAAACGATAGCATTCATTCAGCCTCATTAATAAACGATATCAATATCACGTATATCTATACTCACAGTCGGTTATGCGCCTCGATGGCCTGGTGGGATTGTTCTCGCACAGAGTAGCGCCTCTTGTGCGCGCCCCACGCACCTAACGCCTCTACGCTTAGTGGCCCCTCTGTAAAGAAATAAAACAAATGATATATTATTAGCATTATAATACATTTTTCAACAGTAAATAGCGTGATTCTAGAGGAAGGTTTACATGTATAGTACCCGTGCGAAGCAGGGCGGAACGCTAGTTATGAATAAACAATTAGAAAATCAGAAATAAGTCGACCCCATTCGTCGGAGATCTGACGAAAGGTAGTTCTCTAAGGCCCAGAACAGACGGTGAAACGCAACTGCAACGAAACTGCAACTTTCTGATGATTCTGATGAATGAAACTGAAACTGAAAGTCTCTCAACGGACGCTATGGCAGAAACTTAGATGCAACTCAAAAGTAACGAGCAGTTGCAGTTGCTATTCTATGAACTGGAGGCGTAGTATGGTTTATGTCATTCGGATTCAATGTCAGCTGCGTAAAAAAGTGACATCAAATGTATGGCGGATTGTACAACGCCCCTAGCGGAAACTTTCAAGAACTAAAATCTTTATTTTTTTAACGCACTCACTAGTGACGACATTTGATGTAAACTCACACTAAGCCAACAGTGGTCGAATTGTTCAAAACTTTACGGAATTCGGTAGAAATGATTTAACACTAGAGTACACGCGTGGCCTACTATAGTAAACCAGGGTAACATTTTACGGCATAACTTTTTAAAACTTGCGCCAGAGAGCTGGCATTCCAGGAAAGCCTTGTTTACTAAATTTGTCAATAAGCCAGTAAAGCTTGGGTCGCTAGCGTCTGCGCATTTTTCTAAAATTGGCCGTCAAAACTGCGGGTCTACTCAAAAGCCCGAAATCACTCGACAAAAAAATATGGAAGACTTGCAAAAAATGGATTTACCCCGTGTACCAGGTAGTAGAAAGTCTTGGATACTATAAAAGATAAAAAAAAACACATTTTTTCAGTAAATAATTTTTTTGCTAACATGGATTTCAGAGTGCAATTTTGGTCCAAAAAAATTACAAATTTTAAATCCGTTTATAATGTTTAATCCCAAATAGTATTATAAAGAAACTTTGATTATAAAATAACTATAATAAACACTTTTATTATTTACATAGTAATTTTATTCATAAATTGCTTACAAACTGATTTACAGTGATTTTAAATTGGCTTACCAGAGTAGGCCGCGCGTGTATTGGTATAAAAAAAGGGGCGCGTGTACTGTAGTGTTAATGATAACGTACCTACGTGCTAGCAGCGGCCGTAGGTAGATAATGTATGGCGCCGCCTCGCTTCCGAAGGGGAATCCATTGCCTCCGTTGCCGCCGCCTACGGCGCATATCCAACCACACTCGTCTACTGGCCAGCCAGTCACGATAAAATCTTATCGCACTCGTCTAATGGCTCTCATAATTCTACCAGCCTCTTTTTATCATCGGGGAACACAGGTCACCGCACACCGACATGCTACTTTTAGCATTGGCGATCGGCGATTTTGCGACTGTATCGATGCAGTATCACGATTTCGCGACTTCATGCGTACGGACGCGCTATCGGAATCGCGCTTTAAGCGACTGCTGTCGATGCATCGAGCTTCCAAAAAGCAACTCATTGCCGCTTTTGGCGTGCGGTGTGGAATGTATGGTCGTTGCTTACATCTTCTAAACAGAGGCTAATGCCCGTTTTGACCATCAATCCTATTTTTTTAATCCCTATGGTAACACATAACAGGCATTTTGTTTTCATAAGGGTCACTTATGAGGGATAGATGGTGAAAACGGGCATAAAATAGCATGTATGCTGTGGCTCAAATGTATCATACAAAATCGATAAAAGTTTATCGTGCCGCACATCCCAAGCCTACTGACATTCGCTGTCGAATCTAAATAAGTACTAAAAGTAATACGTACGAGCTAACAGCGGCCGTAAGTAAATGATGTATGGCGCCGCCTCGCTTCCGAAGGGGAATCCGTTGCCTCCGTTGCCGCCGCCCACGGCGCATATCCAACCACACTCGTCTAGTGGCCTGGCGTTTGCTGTCGAAGGAAAATAAATATTAGGATTACGAGAGCTTATAGCAAATACAGGTTTAGAGCATAACTGAATCAGTGCCTGAGGTATTGAAGCGACACGGGAGGGGTGACATAAATTATGACGTGACAGAACATACAAGTCTGAAACACATCTGAAGTCTCGCTGACGTTTGACGTCATAAAAACACC
Organism: Ostrinia furnacalis; assembly: GCF_004193835.3. Taxonomy (NCBI): domain Eukaryota; kingdom Metazoa; phylum Arthropoda; class Insecta; order Lepidoptera; family Crambidae; genus Ostrinia; species Ostrinia furnacalis. Next base: position 37,830 of record NW_021137889.1, on the reverse strand, counting down.
CCCTGTATGTATAGTTCCAAAATACTGGACTGTCCTGTCGATGACATTGACAGTGGGGCGCCACTGTCAATACCGGATCGCTGGTTCAGATTTTTGCCATGTTGGAAACCATATAGTTGAACGATGGTAGCGCCCCCCTGTCATTGAGTTTGGCGGGACAGTTCAGCGTGGGTCATCTATACCGCTGCCTTACCTTAGTCACTGACTTAGTTTAATTATGCATAAGACCTTTAATAAATAAATATTTTCTTCCAAAAGATATAGCCCTAAAGACAATAATTATTAACATTTTATTTTCACAACAAAATTGAAGATAATATGTACAATAAATGAACGTAAAGAACGTTTCTTCTTAGCACTGGCCCATTTATTGTCCTGAAGCAGTGGTAGGGTTAATACTGGGACGTGTAAAACTGCGTTTTAAAAGCCTATTTGCAAAAATAAATAAGTTTTTTATTTTAATTTTACATAACTTTTTTTTTTATATATATTTTTTATTTTACAATGTAAAATGCGGGTTAACTTAACATTGTTTACTACTGGCGCCACTAACGAGTGGCAGGACAATACTCGTCAGCGGCGCCAACTGGTTCGTTTAACACTATAAAAACAAAATAATAATAAAACTCACGTATATTGATGGTCTGCACCCACTCTCCCGACTCGATGTCGTAGATATCGATATGCGTCGTCGTGAAGATCAGCAGGTGCGTTTCGTTTATAGCTGTAAAGGAAAAAACGTTTATTTAATAAAAGGTTCTTGCATAAAACAATGTTCAAAGACTCGTTGAACTACGTGAATGTCGTGTTCTAAGAGCAGCATCGTAGTTTTAATAGTCGTCGACGTCAAAGTTTAAGCAACGATGTTATTTATTATTAACGCTTACGCTGATTAGAAATAAATTAATTATATTCTTGCTTCACATGAGAATCCTCCTTGACATCGATTAAACTTGTTGATACGCGAACTCAGTAAAAAAAAAAAAGTTTCGTCTCAGACTCAGTTTCCGAAGCAATGTGTGACGAGCAAGTAGGTAACTCGCAGCTCACAGAGCGTGTAGCTCGCAGCCACTAGCTCAGAGCATCATATAGCTCACTCACCATGGTATGCCGGGTGCTGCGTACACATTAGCTCGGTGTCCCTTGCTAGATGTCGCTCGCGGTCCGATGTCTAACGCCAGTGAACCGAACACAAGTAGCGTGTTGGAAGAGCGAGTAGGTAGCTCGCAGCGACAGAGCGTGTGGCTCGCAGCAACAGTCACAGTTACTCACTTGCTCACTCGCTAGCTCACAGCGCAGTTACTCACCATGATATGCCGGGTGCAGCGTATACATTAGCTCGGTGTCGCTTGCCCGATGTCCAGCGCGGTCTACGTATAACGCCAGGTAACTAAACACGAGTAGCGTGTCGGACGACCGAGGAACTGGAGCGCAAACTAGCATAACGGGAGCATGTAGCTCGCGGGAGCATGTAGCTCGCAGGAGTGTGTAGCTCGCAGGAGCGTGTAGCTCGCAGGAGCGTGTAGCTCACAAGAGCATGTAGCTCGCGGGAGCATGTAGCTCGCAGGAATATCTAGCTCGAAGGAGCATGTAGCTCGCAGGAGCGTGTAGCTCTCAGCTACGTAGTGTATAGCTCACTCACCATGATATGCCGGGTGCTGCGTATACATGAGCTCGGTGTCCCTCGCCCGATGTCCGGCGCGGTCCACGTATAGTGCCAAGGAACTGAACACGAGAAGCGTGTCGGACGACCGAGGCACGGGAGCGCAGGCCAGCGGCCGCGCGCCGGAGTTTGTAGCTCGCAGGAGCGTGTAGCTCGCGGGAGCGTGTAGCTCGCAGGAATATCTAGCTCGCAGCGACGAAGAGCTAACTCACTCACCATGGTATGCTGGGTGCTGCGTACACATTAGTTCGGTGTCCCTTGCTAGATGTCGCGCGCGGTCCGATGTCTAACGCCAGTGAACCGAACACAAGTAGCGTGTTGGAAGAGCGAGTAGGTAGCTCGCAGCGACAGAGCGTGTAGCTCGCAGCGACCTTGCGTGTAGCTCAGTGTCAGAGCGCGTAGCTCGCAGCGCCGGAGCGTGTAGCTCGCTGCTAGCTCACAGCGTAGTCACTCACCATGGTAGGCCGGATGCTGTGTATACATGAGCTCGGTGTCCCTCGCCCGATGTCCGGCGCGGTCCACGTACAATGCCAGGGAACTATACACGAGTAGCGTGTCGGACGAGCGAGGCACGGGAGCGCAGGCGAGTGGTCGCGCGCCGGAGTGAGATAAGAACATGTTACTCGCAGGAGCATGTAGCTCACAAGAGCATGTAGCTCGACGGAGCATGTTGCTCTCAGGAGCATGTAGCTCACAAGAGCATGTAGCTCGCAGCTACGTAGTGGCACTCACCATGGTAGGAACTGAACACGAGTAGCATATCGAAGGAGTAAGTAGCTCGAGCGTGTAGCTCACAGCGCCGAAGAATGTAACTCGCAGGAGCGTGTAGCTCACAGGCATATCTAGCTCACAGGAGCATATAGCTCGCAGTAATATCTACTATCTAGCTCGTAGAAGCGTGTAGCTCTTAGTTACGTAGTGTCTAACTCGCTCACCATGATAAGCCGGATGCTGCGTATACATTAACTCCGTGTCCCTCGCCCGATGTCCAGCGCGGTCCACGTATAACGCCAGGGAACTGAACACGAGTAGCGTGTCGGAAGAGCGAGTAGGTAGCTCGCAGCGACCTTGCGTGTAGCTCAGTGTCAGAGCGCGTAACGAGCGTGTAGCTCGCAGGAGCGTGTAGCTCGCAGGAGCGTGTAGCTCGCAGGAGCGTGTAGCTCGCAGGAGCGTGTAGCTCGCAGTAATATCTACTATCTAGCTCGCAGGAGCGTGTAGCTCGCAGTAATATCTACTATCTAGCTCGCAGAAGCGTGTAGCTCTTAACTACGTAGTGCTCACTCACCATGGTAGGCCGGGTGCTGCGTATACATTAACTCCGTGTCCCTCGCCCGATGTCCGGCGCGGTCCACGTACAGTGCCAGGGAACTGAACACGAGTAGCGTGTCGGACGAGCGAGGCACGGGAGCGCAGGCTAATGGCCGCGCGCCGGAGTGAGATAAGAACATGTTCACTTGGTTCTCGGGGTGGACTAGAGCTGTGAACAGAAACATCGTTTTGATTAAAGTCAGTCGTGATAATACAGCTCTGTGTTGAACAATATAAGAGCTTGGTAGTTGACTATAACAATCAATAGAGGTGAAACGACAAATTAAATACGTCAGTCAGTCAAAAAATGTGTCTGAATATATTGATGTACGGGCGAAGGCAACAAAAGGCGGAAGGGAGAGGAATATAATATTGATATTCACGAGTTGGCGCCACTGGTGAAACACATAATTTATTCGTCAGAGGCGGTATCTCGTGAACGCTGTTAAGTTGAAACTCATATTTAGATTGGTCGCGTTTAAATGAATGTAATTCTTAAACACAATGGTGAACTTAAATGTAATTTTTACCAGTTTCTAGTAAAGAATTAAGTTATCTGCCCAATTTTTTTCTGATTTTTGTGATGGCTAGAAACGAATGATGGCTTGTAATACGAATTCAGCGTAAAAAATCTCGTCATTGGCTGATATGACTTTCCTCGCTAAATTGGCATTGAAATAGCACCTGAAGTCAACCATTTGGGCATATTTTGCAGTTGTAAAAAGCGATATTTTACTACTCACAGACGGCGGGGTGGTCGACTGCAGTCCGACGCGGGTCATTTTGGCATCTTTTGCACTTGTAACAGGTGTTATTTTGCAATGCACACTCATATACGGTGGTCGACTGGGCCTTGGACTTTGGGCCAGTTATTTTGCCATCTTCTGCTGTTGTAATACGCGTTATTTTCCAACTCACAGACGGCAGGCTGGTCGGCTTGGGTACCCCAGCAGCAGGCGGCCGCGCTGTGCTGTGCTACAGCTCGTGAGACACTCACAGACGGCGGGCTGGTCGGGCTGGGCGCGGCGCGGGTCGGGCAGCTGGTGCTGCGCGAAGCCGCCGCGGTAGCCCAGCAGCAGGCGGCCGCGCGCCAGCTGCACGCTGAGCACGGCGCCGGGCGCGCGGAGCTCGGCCACGCGGCAGCGGCGTGCAGCCGTGCGCGTTATCTCGTACACGTTCACTACGTACGTGTTCTGGAAGACAGACAAATGTTTTTTTAATGCCGACTGTACACTCTCGTTAAAGTCTCGCCCGAATGTCTCACGAATGTGCGAACACGAAAGCGAAAGCAAATTCAAAGAAGAACGGTCACGCCCCATACAAAAAAAACCCAGGCCCGACAGAAACGAGACATACCTCAGTTTTTTTGTCATGTCTTAATTAGTTAAATGATATATTTTTTATATTTGAAATCTATGTATAACACCAAAATATTACCCTTTGTTTTTGTTCAGGCGTTATACAAAAACTAATACAAAATGCCTATTTATCACCAAAATTGGTAAATGTATGTACCTAAATGTCTATTACAGCTGCTATGGAATGTATCTAGGTGACCTGGAGATACAGCCGGACTATACAGGGTGGTTATACATATGAAACGATAAGTGATCTCACTCGATTATTTCTAAACTATACAAGATATCGAAAAACTAGTTACTGATTCTGAAAGTGCTTCACGAGCTTTTTCAAATGGTACCAATAATAGGTTACAGATTATGGAAGCTGGTAACACTGAATTTTTGGATTTTGTAACTTCTCGTTTCCACCCTGTATAATCCGGCTGTATCTCCAGGTCACCTAGATACATTCCATAGCAGCTGTAATAGACATTTAGGTACATACATTTACCAATTTTGGTGATAAATAGGCATTTTGTATTAGTTTTTGTATAACGCCTGAACAAAAACAAAGGGTAATATATTGGTGTTATACATAGATTTCGAATATAAAAAACATATAATTTAACTAATTAAGACATGACAAAAAAACTGAGGTATGTCTCGTTTCTGTCGGGCCTGGGTCACAGATGACCGTTCTTCTTTCTCGATGAGAATCTCGTACGTTACAAGCGCAAAGCATGTCACAATGTTATGAAAAAAAGAAATGACAGTTGACATAAATTTAACAATAAAAGTACCAAATCAATTTTCGTATTCCTCCTGAAATGAATTATATCTAAAATTGACCGATATTGATGATAGGAAATTGTCTTCGTATTCATATCAAGATATGAATACAAAGACAATTACCTTGCGTAAGCTTTAGTGCGAAAGGGAACCATAACATACCCTACATCACTTGATACTAAGATGACGATGATGTGTGATGAATAAGTGAGTGAATGTTGAATGAATGAATGAACATATCTGTCGCTTGCAAACCTGTGGTCTGGTGTGGTATGGTGAAGCCTTTGGCATGCATCCGGAACTCTCTCACATCGATGATGTGTGATGAATGAGTGAGTGAATGTTGAATGAATGAACATACCTGTCGCTTGCAGACCACAGCGAAGCCTTTAGCGTGAGCGTGCAAGTCTCCTGCAGCGATGTCGACCGCGCCTTTGGTCTCAGCCAGCTTCACGCATTCCAGAACGAATGAGTGAACGTTGAACGAATGAACATACCTGTCGCTTGCAGACCACAGCGAAGCCTTTAGCGTGAGCGTGCAAGTCTCCTGCAGCGATGTCGACCGCGCCTTTGGTCTCAGCCAGCTTCACGCACTCCACTTCGCTGCATTCCAGCGCCCGAATCGGGACCAGACGCACGTGCCGGCCTCGGCCCGCTATCACCACTGCAATAGGGTTGAAAATTGATGAGCAAGTATGCAAACAATCGTGGTTGATGATAAAGCATATAAAAGACAACTCATACGAGTCTTAGGCCCAGAACAGACGGTGAAACGCAACTACAACGAAACTGCAACTGTTAGTTACTTTTGAGTTGCATCTAAGTTTCTGCCATAGCATCCGTTGAGAGACCACACATGACGCGACCAGTTTGAAAGTTTCAAACTGTTGTCGTTTCGTTGCAGTTGCGTTTCACCGTCTGTTCTGGGCCTTAGAATGCTACAAATCTTGACTATAAAGGAATTGCAGTGGTTGGAGCGAAAGGGAGATTAGACCCGTAGTTGTTAATTTACATAAGGTCTAATAGCTATAGAACCATCTCAACTCTCTCCGTGGATGTCATAAGAAACGAAAGGGATAAACGCGCGAGCATCAGGCCAGCATGGGAAAACTTACGCCAAATTCATTTCATTCTAGTAAATTGGGAGAGGGTCGCGCAGTGGATGTTAGCATCGTTTGCTTCATTACTGAAGATCTCGTGAATCTCCATTATGTTTCTCCTGCCTGCTGTTCTTGCAGTTTCAGTTTCCTAGGAGCCGCCTAGCGGGCTATCTATTTGCCGCTGGTAAAATTGAAGATGGTCATGTTCCTACTGAGACTACATGGAGACTGAATGACCTGATGATGAAAGACACCCCCCATTCGTTGAGCGGATGCTCTGAAACGTGGGTTACGAGTACGATACGATTGCTTTGTACGGGACTACCTGGAGCGGGTCGCGTGCGCACTAATCCGCGTCGCTGTGAAATGATGTTCTAGCTCCTCATGTGTGCCCCTGTTCCGGGAGCCCGTAGTAACAGCCCGTACGGGTTTCCCGGACAGCTGTGAAATCAGCCTCACTCCAGGTCCCGTCACCAGCGACACTCACCCAGCAGCGCCAGGCCGCCGTCGCCGCCCACGCACGCACAGCGCGGCGCACAGTGCAGGCCCCTGCCGGTGACTCACCCAGCAGCTGCTCGGCGGGCACAGGCCAGCGTGAGTACGCCACATCTGGAGCATTTGGCAAACTGAAGGGTAGTGTTTCTGTCTTTGATGAAAGTATCTATTTCTCCTGTCTGCAGTTCCTGCATTGTAGACTAAATGACCTGATGATAACTCGCTCCAGGTCCAGCAGCGCCAGGCCGCCGTCGCCGCGCACGCACAGCGCGGCGCACAGTGCAGGCCCTGCTGACTCACCCAGCAGCTGCTCGGCGGGCACGTGCAGCAGCTTGGCCACGGGCGCGTGCTGCCGGCGCGGCGTGAGCTCGGCGCGCTCCAGGTCCAGCAGCGCCAGGCCGCCGTCGCCGCCCACGCACACGCGGCCGCCTTCCAGCACGCACGCGCACAGCGCGCCGCGGAGTGCAGTCGCCGCGGCGCCCGCGCCGTCTACTAAGACGCATGCGCTGTACACCTGGAAAGGACCCGAAATATACACACGGATTCGGGACAAAGTCAAAGGGAGCATTCAAGTTTTACGTAACGCAATTTTTGAAGATTTTAGACCCCTCATCCCCCTCTTGTAACGCACCGTAACGTTTTTCTGTACCCCCCCTCCTCCTCCCTAAACGTTACGTAACACTCAAGTGACCATTTAACAGATGGATAGCGATTAATCCCAACTTAACAGTTTTATAGCAATAAAAGTTGGCTCGACAGATTAGCAAGCTGAAGTGGCAACGGGCAGGGCACATAGTGCGCAGAACTGACGGCCGATGGGGCAGCAAGGTTCTGGAATGGAGGCCGCGTACCGGAAGGCGCAGCGTGGGACGTCCACCTACAAGGTGGACCGACGACATCGTGAAGGTAGCAGGGAAGCGCTGGATGCAGGCCGCTACCAATCGATCAATGTGGAAAGCATTAGGGGAGGCCTATGTTCAGCAGTGGACGTCCTATGGCTGACATGATGATGATGATGAAAAGTTGGCTCAAGCGTAACTACCTATTTTTTGAAGAAGTGACTCTGGATCCTTCTAAAGACACATTTTTGGGGCAAAAACCTTTCCTTTAATGAAATTAAGTTTAGAACTATGCTTTTAAATGGTGCCAATATTGGTGAGAAGTGGGGATACATACTTATGAAAATGCTTGTCGCGGGAGGTACGATTTATTTGATGTCGAGTGTATAAACAAAAAGGTTTGCCAACTTGCGAGAATAAATGAAAAATGTCGACCAGACTATAATACAATCGAAGGATTCCCCGTAAAACGTAAACGGTTGCCAATTTGGGAGTTTTCATTCCCTAAATTTTTATTAAATAAAAGAAACAATGTTACGTAACGTCTTGTAAGAAAGACCCCCTCCCGCCCCTGTAACGCATCATAACGTTTTACGAGACCCCCCTCCCCCCCAAATTGCGTTACGTAATACTTGAATGCTCCCAAACCTATCACAACTATAGACAAAAGTGCAGTCGCCGCGGCGCCCGCGCCGTCGACCAAAACGCAAGCGCTGTACACCTGCTAAGAAACCGCGGAATATACACACGGATTCGGGAAAAAGTCAAACCTATCACGATTATAGACAAAAGTGCAGTCGCGCAAGCGCTGTACACCTGTTAAGAAACCGCAGAATATACACACGGATTCGGGACAAAGTCAAACCTATCACGACTATAGACAAAAGTGCAGACGCCGCGGCCCCCGCGCCGTTGACCAGAACGCAAGCGCTGTACACCTGTTAAGAAACCGCGGAATATACACACGGATTCGGGACAAAGTCAAACCTATCACGACTATAGACAAAAGTGCAGACGCCGCGGCGCCTGCGCCGTCGACGAATACGCATGCGCTGTACACCTGGAAAGAACCCGAAATATACACACGGATTCGGGACAAAGTCAAACCTATCACGACTACAGAAAAAGGTGCAGTCGCCGCGGCGCTCGCGCCGTCGACCAAAACGCAAGCGCTGTACACCTGGAAAGAACCCGGAATATACACACGGATTCGGGACAAAGTCAAACCTATCACGACTATAGACAAAAGTGCAGTCGCCGCGGCGCCTGCGCCGTCGACTAGGACGCATGCGCTGTACACCTGTTAAGAAACCGCGGAATATACACACGGATTCGGGACAAAGTCAAACCCATCACGATAATAAACGAAAGATATTATTGCCATTATATTACAGTGTGGACGCTACGGCTACGGTTGTAGTACGAGACCGTAAGCACTCCTGCCCCCCTAGACAAAACGCACTTTTTGATCGAATCGAAAATCGAATCCGTCAAAACTCCATACAAAAAAGGGGCTTTTCGACCACTTTTCGACTGGTTTGCGATTATAATTTGCACTTTGTCTAGAACACCTGCACACGACGCCGCTTTATTATGCTTTGATGGTGCGGCGGCGGCTTTGCTCGACTCGTATGAACAGTGTGGCGGCGTCGTGTGCAGGAGCCCTAAGATACGCTACGTCGCTTCATTATTATTTCAACCTTTTTTAACCGGAAACAGACATTTTTTTGTACTTTCAGTCAAATCGGAGTGTATTAATTAATTGTCCCAAGCTTAGCACAACTTTTCTGAACGTGTGCCATGGAGTTTATCATAGTATCAAGTACCGTAGGGTATCTTACGGTTCCCTCTCGTACAGCATTCATTTTCTGTACACATCTGTTACACAATCGCTTGCTGTACCTATGACATATTAGTACACTAACGCATGCGAAGTGCACCTGCCAAGGAACCTCAGAACTATACAACCAAATTCAGAACAGATTCAATACGAAATGAAATGAAGATATTTGTTATGTTTTGTGTGTATGCAATAGTAAATATTGCCAATATATTGTTTATATTGCCAATAGCACTCAAATAATATTGGTGTTAACAAGTTGGCGCCATTGGAATCGTGAACTTTGACAGAATAATTATAATATTAAAATAAATACACCTGTTTTTAAAGGTTCTGTGAGCTATGCAAAACCATTTTAATGAATCCACAAAATCTCGTACAAAACTGATATGAATATTTGGAAAAAAATACTAGTTACAAAAGTTACTTACACATTTGTCTGGCAAATTGTTTCTTTTCAATATCCTATGTAATTCGCTAAGGGCGACCACCCACTTCGTCTTCTCAGACTCGGATTCCGCTAACATTAATGTATGAGATCGCTTCCCTCCTTCTAGTTGTGACGTTGATATCTGTGGACAAAAATATACTTATGTTTCAAAATACTTGTATGTATAGCAGCTAGGAAATCAATGCTTGATTGTATTATGGTCAAGAAGTGTCACCTAATAATGCATTGTTAAACAATAAGATGCACAAATATACTTGGTTCGCAGTGACGTTGGTAAAATCAGAAAATTCGAAGAAACAAATGATAAAAAAGCAAGTTGATTATAATAAGGATGCAAAAAATTATAGCAAGTCATTGTGTACCAGGTTTTCTCTGGTACACAAACTTTATATTGTAAACAAAGTCCTCAAATCGTCCTTCAGGGAGGCATCACTTTAAGTAGACACAAATCAGAATTTTTTTAGTCTCAGACTTACTGACATTTTAAAACAAACTTTATTTTACACTTACCCTAAATATACACGGTATATCCCTCTTGCTGGCGTGTATGACGTCAGACTCCTTGACTGACGTCACACTGAACTCTGGGTCTCGCATGTCTAGCACTTGACTGACGCACACTGACGGTAAGGCGTTCCTGGGAAGGTAAAGGTATGTTAATAAATGGTAAGAACGTTTGATAACAACGACGAAAATAGTATAGAAGCAAAAACGTACACAATTTACAAGTTGATAAATGTTTATATCACAAATTCATACAAAATAGCACTTTGAAAATAAACTAAGTACTTATGAGTATGGAGTAGCTCGAATAATGAACATATCAGTAGGAAAATGACAATTTTTACCTCCAGTTTCTGAATGGTCATTTTTAACATGAGCGTACTCATTTTCTGCTTAAGTATGAATTTAAGCCTACAAAAATAGGCTTATGTATAAAATAGGCGCGCTCAAGCTAAAAATCTCTAACCAGAAACTGGGGGTTAGAGTTACAATTTAATTTTACAAATTGGTTTATTACAATAATGAACAGTACTAACAGTAAAACTATGGTTTGCTTCTATACTTTTTTCGTGAGTTGTCTGGCTCTTGAATTCTGGCAACATGAGTATAATAGTTATTAACGTGGTTATCTAACTAGCAGTATACGACGACGTTTACCGTTGGTGTCTTCCAATGTAAGACCTATTGAGAAAAAGTTTTCTTCTAAGTTTATCCCACAACCTGTTTTTTAAATAGCTGCAACAAGGCATTCTCTGATTTTATGCAATAATCGATCTCCATCAAAGCATTGAAGCACAAAAGAGAAGGTGAAAGGATATAAATATAAAAATTCAAGCAACAGTGTCCATAATATAGTCCGCACTATTAGAATTTGGTACAGTCCGCGTCAAATAGTTGGTGACACCCAAAGTAGTCAAGAAGTTGAAAACACAACCTTAATCCAATTGTAACAAAGACGTGTTGTGGGCTTTTTGGCTACTTTGGGTGTTACGAACTATTTGAAGTTGACTGTACATGAAATAAATGAGAGACATCAGTTGGCGCCACTAATGAGTCACAGAACTTTACTCGCCATGACGCCAACTGGTGGACGTGAATTTTAAATAAAAAAGTGAAACAGATACTGACTCAGTGATATCAAACATACTCATGTAATATTAATCATCCTACTCTACTAGCGAAACCTTTATGTAAAGTTACTTAGAAAGTATGAATGAAATAGAGATTAAGAATAGGGTTTATTAACTAAATATCGCAAGAAGCGGCCATAAAGAGCTTAGGCTTTTGGTGTTTGCTGAAGAGGGTTAATAGTAATTTGGTATTTGCTAGCGGAAAGTGGCGTGGCAACATCAAACATGCATTTTTTTGCTAACAAAAATACCCCACATTCTGCAAAACATTTTACTGTTAGTATCATAATCTGGGCCCAATATTTCATCAATCCTTTTGATACACTTTGACTAGGCATTTGTATAATTCCTTTCTCATACTTAGAACTCTATGAAACACTGTGAGGATAAAAAAAACTAAAATAACAAAAAAAATAATTCAATTCATACCTGTCTTGTGAAATATCGTAGAGGAACAACTTGAAATCGCACACCACCACAAACTGTCGCATCCAACCTTTCTTCACCCCGCCCGGTTTGGGTACCTGGAACAAAGATAGCAGTATAATGAAGTGAATAGATAGCCTATAATCATTGTGCACTGTAGCCTATACGTCATTGTACACGATGACGTATACGTCACCTTTGCCGTACGTTGACGTAGCCCTCGTAGGCCGTGCTTTGGCCACAGGCAGCTCAATAACTAGCGGATACTGTGCATTGTTACCTATACGTCAATGTGTACTATAGCCTATACGTCATTGTATACTATAGCCTATACGTCATTGCGTACCTTGACGTATCCCTCGTAGGCAGTGCCCTGTCCACGAGCGGGGTCGATCCCCAGCGGGCGCCGCGATCGCTCAGGCGGTAGCGGACAACGCGCCGCAACTCGCGCACAGCACCGCGTGTGGACCGCTAGGCCGCACGTCTCGCATACCACGCCTTGACGGGTTAGGCCGATCTGGAAGGGAAATTCAAATGATTTATACGCAGGCCCTTGGAGCACTAACATACGTACCGAATATAGCTTGTTTAACACCCTTTTGGGAGTACATATCGGCTGGTGCTGACAAGTGACAGAAGTAATGCATATCTGTCACTCTAGTTCACAAAAACTCCGACGTAATGCAGAATGAATGACTATTTCCAACAGTGGTTCATATAAAATTCATTTAACACCTTTCATCAACACCAAGGCTGTTATAAAAACACAAACACAAAATATTTCGTTCACAAATCGATTCTGATAATTGCCGGTGTCGTGGGACAAATGTAGAAAACGATTATTACATAAACAAAAAAACACACAAATTCGCTGTATTTGTATTGAAAAGAGACAAATATAAATCAAAAACAGTTTAAATCGGCTGGTATTGTAACATCAATTAGAAATCACACTAAGGATATTTGTTAGTAAATGAATATGATTTCACAAGTAAATCGAAATTGAACATGATTGGATAACACACGAGAAATCAACACACTAATATCTGATACATACAACCTATTTGTCCTTGTTTTCTCCTGAAATTAAGATTAAATAAAAATATTTGTATTTTTCTTCTACGAAACCATGACATATGACTTACCACGATTGCTAAAAGGTCAACTACAACCTGACATCATAAAAATTCAAAATATAGTACCCGTAAACATCACAGTAGCAGCTTATTTATAGAAAAAGATACTTAACTCACCATGAGAGAAGTACAGTGGTTACATTTGGTGGGACTGCTGAACGTTCTGACGAGGAACTGGTGGACTTTCTGCTTGCCTGGCACCGCGGGACCTATTGACGGGTCCTGCAAACAAAAAGAAATAAAGATTTTTAAATTCTATTTCATTCCCTTTTATCTTCAATTATGATAAAATTGATAATTTATTACGTTCGTTTTAAAAGTGAGTTCACTACAATATTCCAGCTGTCGATGGGGATCGAACTATAGAACTTAATCGCCAGTCCCATGCGTCGTGGTAAGTTTAAGAGTAGCTGAAGACCTTAAGTCTGTCCACACTGACCACCAGCCACCAGTCTTCTTATGACTACGACTGTAGAAATACAGTGTGAGTCACGTTAAAGTGTACATATGAAAATAGATGAAATTAGACCTATTTTTATCGACAAAAAAGAGGTCAAAAAATTTTTGAGATTTTTTTTTAATTTTTTATAGAATTTTTTTTCTTCCAATTACTTATTGTAAAGAAAACGTAATAACTTTTAAACTAAGCGGTATATCCTGATAAAATAAAAACAGTGATAATGCTAAATAACAGGCAATACTAAAAACATACATAAAATACATAAAAAAGGCCAACAAATAATAAAAAATTAAACTTTTTGAAAAAAATTTGCTTTTAAATTCGTGTTTTTTGGTTATTTGATAAATTTCTCCAAAAAATGCCCCTATAACCGGTGGTTTTTATTGCTTTGTATTATTCTCTATCGTATTACCTTCGTAAAACCAAAAATCGCATGTCTCTATCCCTATCACAACGTTTGCAATGATCGTTTGAACTAAGCCTCTCCGGGCGCGCCATTCAACGCTTCGTTAACAACGAAACTGAAAATGGCTCTAGATTTGTTATTTTGATAAAGACAAGTTAGATTTCAAATAAAAACAAAAGATTTCAAAGTAAAATAAGCATTTTAGTTAAAATTAAAATTGTCTCTAACTGTAGCGGAGAAAAATGTTGTGGCAGGCCTTTGTTCAAACGATCATAGCAAATGTTGTAATAGGGATAGAGGTATGCGATTTTTGGTTTTACGAAGGTAATACGATAGAGAATAATACAAAGCAATAAAAACCACCGGTTATAGGGGCATTTTTTGGAGAAATTTATCAAATAACCAAAAAACACGAATTTAAAAGCAAATTTTTTTCAAAAAGTTTAATTTTTTATTATTTGTTGGCCTTTTTTATGTATTTTATGTATGTTTTTAGTATTGCCTGTTATTTAGCATTATTACTGTTTTTATTTTATCAGGATATACCGCTTAGTTTAAAAGTTATTACGTTTTCTTTACAATAAGTAATTGGAAGAAAAAAAATTCTATAAAAATTTAAAAAAAAATCTCAAAAATTTTTTGACCTCTTTTTTGTCGATAAAAATAGGTCTACTTTCATCTATTTTCATATGTACACTTTAACGTGACTCACACTGTATATCCAGTACGTCAAACTGTAAAACTCATTATACCTACTATAGGTCTAGCCTTTAACTCAGTCAGTGCCCGAGGTATGAAAAGCGGCACGGGAGGGGTGACATTGACATAATATTATGACGTGACAGGACATGCAAATATGAAGTCTCGCTGACGTTTGACCGTCACAAAACACTATCTGCACACAGAAAAAGCAATAAATTATATTCTATTCTATTGAAAAAACACCCTCCCGGTCCGCTCCCATACCTCAGACGTTGAGTACTGCAACTTCTTTGAAACAAATAAATACAATCCATTCCTATTCATCAGTAAGCACATAGATAACATGAATTAACATACCGTAGACATTTCACTAGGCGAACTCTTGCTCGACGCGGGTGACGCGGCGCGTGGTTCTATCGAGTCTTGCGAGTCTATCGACCCACTCAACACTGCCGACTGCTGAGATCCGTACATCACCTGGAAACAGTTTGAGTGTTAATACCTCTTTATAAGGGATAATGTATTTTTTAAACGGAAAATGTATTTAAAAAAAAAGATTTAATAACACCATTCCGTTGTCGAACACACGATTATGTTAGTTCAAATTACGAAATTAGTTTGGAAAGGGGAAAATGCAGAATAAGGATGTTGGATTATTTCCAAATACATAAAATAATAATTCAAAGAGGATATTGAGTTTGGTTGTGGTAGACACCACCGCACATAACATGCCTTTTTTAAGTAAAGTAACAAAAATTTTAAGTGAGATGTGTGTAAGCATAGCAATAATTGTAATGTAATGATCAACCCTGTTCAATCATCTTTGCTCCAATTTAGTACTATGATCTGTTATTAAATACTCGCCTAGTTCCAATAAATATCGTTTAAACGAGACTGACGTATTCTATAGTTAAAAAGAAGCATTAATAAAGCATGAAATAAAATACAAACACCACAAATATGAAACAAAAATGCAAAAAATAAAAACACAAAAATACCTTTGAGTTACAACAGTACTGGTTATTTCTGTAACGGTACTGCGGCGACATCTGTGCGGGAATAAACGAAACTAAAATTGCAACACAAAACATAAGCATGATGGGTATTAGCAAAGACCGAGGAATATACTATAGATTGTGAAACTTTGGGACTACTCCGAAAAACGTTATCCGAAGTTTCGAATGTTGCCATCCTTCTCACACAAAGCGAGATGCCAGCATGAGCGACGGTGACAGATATGACCGAAACTATGTAAACAGCGTTTCGGAGTAGCCCCCCTTACTACAAAGTGTTAAGGTTTGAATTTACAAAATTTCAAATTGTTATCATTTTGGATTAAATTAGATTTTAATAATGAGGTTTTAGTCTTTGCCAAGTAAAGGTAAATAAAAGCAGTCACCTAGAATTAGTCACAAATTATTTCGGTGATATGTAAAACAATTAATATGAATTATACGTGTAGATGATTTATTGCATTGTATCGAAACTTCAATGGATGTCAAATACATTTCAAACAATTTTAGACTTTAACAGCTTGACATTAAGGCCCTTTCACTCTATCCATTGAAATTCCGATCCAATACAAGCGTTATTCACAGTAAATAAAAAACTTGCCAAAGCAAAACCAACCTTCTGCTCGTTGTTGATAGAGGGCACATTGTCGTAATGCCTTTCCGTGGGTGCTTCTTTCAAAAACTGATCCAGATAGCTCATTTGTGAAGGGGGCCGGTCCAAGACTGAAACGAATAAAGATAGATTAGATATTGAAAGATTATGTGTGAGTTTTGGTTGTGTGAGTAAATGAGTGAGGTGTACCATACCACAAGCACAAGAACTAAAGTGATTACTTATATTTTTGTAAAAAAAAAATGTTCTTTTCGCGGATAACAGTTTTTAGATCTCAATAGCGGTCTCTAGAAGCTGTGTTTTAGTTCATCAGTGGAACTTAAAAACTATGTTGTTTTCTTTAATTTGTAATTTTGTACCTAATAGAAGTTATTCTTTAAAATATAGGGTTTAGATACACAAAATTATATTATTAAAAATTCGCCCTATTTTTGAGCTTTTGAGAAATTGGCTCTGTATTTTTATCCGACTGTGCCAGAAGAGGGTTATTATTCAGACTTTTACAAAATATGAGGTACGGTACACTGGTGAATAAATGTATGTTTTGAATGTGTGCATTAATATGTGTATTGGATAAAAAGGAACATAAACCAATCCCAACCGAAACCAAACGTCACAAAACGATGATACAAATACAAATCGTGGAAGTGAATACACATTACAATTTAGTCAAATGAAAAAGCGCTTTGATACCAACAAAATAAAAATATATTTAGTTTATTTTTTAATTTTTAGCACTTTTGCACCCGACTGCACATAAAGCACAGTTTAGTCAAGAAAAAAACCGGGAATATGACATGCACAATGGACTTAAACGCAATTACACAGGCGCGAAAGTGATCAATGGCGAAACGAACTGAACTTCGCGTTTACACTATCTGATTCGATCAATTTCGCGAATAGTGTAACTACGCCATTAGGTTGCACGTGAGCTGAGGTAAGTCGCATCATACGAATATAGTTTTAGGAAACGTGGGAATACAGTGCATATTTCACAGAATTGAGATGATATATTGATTTTCGTGTGCAATTTGTCGACTCGTTGAAATATACACCTTATGTCCACCGAGTTAGGGCTTTATTTGCTATGTCGTCCTATACCCAGCGTACGCGCATCCTTACACAAGACGACTTACTATGCCCCGCGCCTTGAGCCAACATACACACTGGTTATGTGATAAATACTATTGCAATGTATAAATACCAGAATATTGTAAATAAGTATACAGAAAATAAAAGCGTCCTTTATAAGGAGATGGATACGAATAATATTTTGTGAAAATCAATAATCATTTGGCTTGTGTATTTAAAATTACCTCTATTTTGATTTGAAATATTTAAACATTTTAATTACTAACAATAAAAGAAATAGTGTTATGGAATAATCGTTTGTATTTGCATGGATGTTGACTCACGTCTAAAGGAAAACGAAATTGATATAAAATTGATTACATTAAACTGTATTAGTCAAAATATTTCTTACAATCTACGAGCGCCACCATAATTATACTCAAAATCGAAAGTGCACTGAAGGATACCGTATTTGCGTATATCACCAGTTTAGGCGCCAGTATTTTAGCGGCTAGTTAGTAAATGACTTTACTCGCCTGTGGCGCCAACTCGTGAAAACAAAATACGTAACTATTTGTTTCATAACAAAACAAGTCTCGCGGCATTGTACTCCTTACCCCCAGCAATAGGCTAGTTGCCTAAAAAAATTTTTTTTGTCCGTAATGTTTAATATCAAAAAATATTGGACACGTATATTTTTATTTGTCAATCTAACAAAATATTAAATAGTTATGGTGCGTTGAAGTTGCGCACGACGTCACAACGTGCGGCATTTTTAAGCAAGCGTTGACGTCACGGGCCTCTTCTTATGAACTTTGGGGCGCTTTATCTCTTTAAATTTTCATTAGTTTGAAAAAGTGAAAAATACGTGTAGAGTATTTTTTGATAAGTTAACTGACGGACTAATTAAAACTCTTGCTTTTTGACCCAGGCAACATCCCCATTGAAAAATTGTACCCACTGTACACAGCTTATCTTTGCCACGTCAAACCACAAAAGTGGCTCCCTCTACCGTCAAAATCAGACGCTCGCGAACCGCAAGAAACAAACCTATGTGATACAAACAAGTGTTAACGAAAACCATGTCGCTTAGCGTTATGTGGTGTTATGTGGACGTTTTAAGGAATATCTTCAAGGATGTACAGGATCACACAGTCGCGGCGATCGGAAGACGAGTGGCCGATTCCGTATCCACGCCACCGCAACAAGCGCAAGCAAAAGCGAAGCGGAATATAATTTTGCCTGATTGGTGGCGAACATCAGTGTTTTGGGGTTTTATTAAAAAGTTTCTAAATTATAATTAAGCACACGATACTGTCCGTCATTTAACGAGAGATATTAATCACAAAACGCAGTTTACACAGCTCATTTAATGTCATGAGAATCATCATCGTCATCAGGTTATTTGGACTCCATTGTAAGAGCACGGACCTCTCTCATTCAACAGAGGCAAATGCGAGATTTAGCCTGCAATAAACACGCTGGCCAGACGAGTTTGGAAGTGAAAATGATAACCTGAATTATTTAAAAAAAGAGAATAGATATTTGACAGTACTGTCAATTGATAATATTATTGCTCGCTCTTTTTAAGGATTTTTTTAAATAAATTTCTTAGTAAGCAGAACATACAACGGATATAATTAAATGTATTTAAGTACTAAGACGAGTTATTAGCAATCTCATGGATCCATCTTTTTTGATTACTTTAATAACATATTTATTTACACTTTAGTACTGTCACTTCATTAGCAAACCCACAAAACAGTGATATCGCATTATTTTATTAAAATAATAAATTTTTCCTTGACACTTGCTCGTATTTACAATAAAATGGTACAAATAACTAAAATTAAAACTAAAAAAACGCAGCACAAGTACGGGAAGTAAATCAAACTTACACCTTCAAGTTGTTTTTGCATTGATTGCTGTTATATCAAATTCAAATCCGCACTAATACGAAAGTAACTCCGTCTGTATATTGTCGAATTACACGTCAACCACTGAATAAATAATAATAAATAAATAAATAAATAAATAAATAATATAAATGAACCGATTTAGATGATTATTTCAAATAAACTTTGGGATAGATCATCATTTTTCGAAAGGGGACACGCACGCGATTTAGTATTGATCGAATTTCTTCTTATGTTGGATATAATCCAGTCATTTGGTAGTTTTACCTGAAAACTGCAGGTAATTTGTACCAAATGACTGTACTAATAGACCATTTATCGAGAAAGGCTTTGGGCAATATAACACCACCCTACAACCAATAGGGGCGGAACAGTTAAAAAAACGGGAAAAATTATTAAAACTATTTTCACGCGTACGAAGTTGCGGGCACAGCTAAAGCCCGGTCTGTGAGCAAGTAGAATTTTGTCCAATGACTATTGCTGTCGCGACTGTGCGACGGGCGCCTGCAGTGAGTGTGCGAGCGCGACAGCAACATAATTACGCGCGAGCGATAAGGATGGGTAGCTTGGTGTCATTGGACAAAATTCTACGTGCTCGGAGACCGGGCTTTAGTCACAGATATAACAACAATCATTGCCAGGACAAACAATGCACAATCACATACGATAAATCTACTTCTATTATCTATTATATTGCAACGAACCGTTCTCTTCTTTGCCGCTCCAGTACGTCGACGACTTGGCCGATCCCTGCCTCGCTGCTTGCGCATAACTTACGACTTTAATCGTGTGGAATTAAGTTTCAAATTACAAATGAATGAATGTGTGTCATTTTTGAGAAAAAAACACCAAAGTCAAGTAATAATTCAACTAGAAGTCTGTCTGTCTTTTACACTTTGTATTTTCTATGACAAACCTTTAATGGGTCATGTAGTTCTAAACTCATTTGGAACCTTAAAGGTGGGTCGTATGGTTTAAAATTCATAAAACATGTAAAATCAGAGTGCTTCGTGCGAGTTTGCATTGAAATTCGTCGACAGCAAGCGCGTCATTAAATCTATGAAGATTTTAGTACTGAAAGTATCCGCTAGGGGCGCAGTATAATCTGTCATACATTTCATGTCATTTTTTACGCAGTCGCTAGCGATGACGTTAAGTGTAAACTCGCACTAAGCACCTAGGAGTCGAGTCACACACAGATAAAATAAAACTAAATAAATAATAACAACATAATTACAACAGAACTTTAATAAATTATGTACAAGTCATCCGACACAGTATTACACCGTTAAGTACAACATAATATCTTACTGCAAGACAAAAAACATAAATGCAGAGTAAATGTGTCGATAGTAACTTAAATACAGTAAATGAAAAGAAAGTTATAAATTTTAAAACTATGGGCTCTTTTTATCAGTGTATCTGTTTTTGGTTGATCACTTTAAGTCATTATAATGAGACTCGTAATTATTTTATAAATTATAATTACTAGGTAATAATTAGTTGTAGCTTAAGGTGGAACTCAAATCTTTTAAGTGCTTTAATCATAATAAGGCTTGAATCACTTAATTTTAATCTTTTTTTAAAATTAAGTCTAATTTTAAGCGTGGTTTCAGAATACGATTCTTATTTTGTCGAGTTCTGCACAATCGAGTCGAGTCAAGAAATACAGAATGTGTGACGTCGGCGGACACCTTGTTACGTCATCTGTTACTAAAAATAGTCGTGTTACGTCATCTGTTACTAAAATTGCCGTGTTACGTCATCTGTTACGGGATTCCGTGGAGGGTAGTTGAACGGGAAGCATGATCGATCTGTTTTAATGGTTTCAATTTATTATTTAATGGACTTTAGTGTACAAATTTGGTGTTATTTTGTGTTCTAAAGTGCAGTGAAGTGATAAATTATAAAAAACATTGAAATACTTCGAATTTGAGCGCGCATCGAGTGTCGAGTGGGTTGTCGTATGAACAACCCGCTTTGGACCCGGTGGCGTCTCGAAACCTGCTTACGGGCATACTTAACTCCACGGAATCCATGAAAAATCAATAGAACTGAAACACCCACGTTCTATTGATAACTATGTCAATATTTTTCACTCGACATTGGCAGAAATAAACCTCCCAGAGAGGTTTGGTTGCCACAAATAAAAAAAAAAATAAAAAAAAAAAGTCATCTGTTACTACAAATTGACGTGTTACGTCATTGTTACTACAAATTGACATTAGACACGTGTCACGGGACACTTGTTAAAAGACAAAATAAACGAAGTCTCATCGTTAGCTTATTTTATATTTTTGGGTTAGCTTTTTTAATTTGTGGATCAAGCAAGAGTCTCCAAAATAACTAAGGAACACGCCATTTTGATACTGCTTGATCTAGCTGCCTTGTCTATTTATTAGAAGTGTTTTTTTTTTTAAATTAAATATCGTACTTTATGTTTATTAGACCAGTGCTAGAAACCATAGTTTTAAAATTTATTGATACAGAACTCATTGAGATTCGATATCTGATCTAAATAGAGAACTTAAAAACTATCTAAAATAATAAATAAATTCTGCATTGTGTTGTCAATTTAATATTTTAAGGATAACATACAATTCATTATTAATAATAAATAAAGTTTAAATAAATCTTAAAAACAGTGGAGTTTGTGTAAGGAATGTCTAACATTATACTACCCTCACATTCTTTCTCTAAGGCCCGGTTTTTTGATTCGTAGTTAAAATAACCAATAGTCAAATTTGACAGATGTCATGACAAGTGGTTAAATATCAGAAAAAAATGTTTTTCGAACAATGGTTAGCTTGACTTTTAGTACATTTTTTAACTATTAGTTAACATTTTGTTAATATTTAACCATTAGTAGCAAAATTTAACAATTTGTTATTTTAACTATGAATCAAAAAACTGGGCCTAAGTTTTAAAAGAGGACTTCACCAACAGTTGCCATTTTTATTATAGGAATATTTTAAAATTAAGGGAATCTAGTGAGTCAAATAAAATATTTATAAGAATGAATTAACTTAAGAGAAATAAAATAAATGTCAGCCCTTTAATACTTACTCGAATTTGATTGATTTCAGACGCATAAAACACACATAAGTAAAAGTATTGCAAAATAATGATTTGTACATTACCCTTAATACCAATTCGAGGTGAATGACTAGTTCGACCGTAACTTATAAAATTTTAAAATAAAATATAATTTAAAAATCAATTATCTTTGGCAAATATTTTCGACTAGACTAAATTTCAAGGACTAGAAAAAACTATCGCGCACACCTTTGGTGTATTTCTACCAATTTCCGAACTTAAAAAGTTCATTAAAAATTAAAGCGAATTTAATATCAATATTTAAAACATTTTGTATAATATTTACAGTTGCATTCATTCTATGGTCTCAACATTATTTTTACAGTTGGTATAAAATAAAATCTTTGGTTGAAAAGGTGAAAATAAGCAATCAGTTCAATAAACCCATATAAAAAAGTAAAATGTTGGGACTATAGAAACAAAATTTAATTAATCGTATATTTGATGGTATACAAGAATCGCCACGCCCCATAAGCATGACGTCACGCCTATGAACAACGGGATGTACGGTCTTAGCCACGCGCGAACTGGCATCAAAAACACAATGCAGAAAAAAAACAAAAAAGAGAAAAAAACAAAAATAAGAACGCGTCAAACGCGGATTAAATAAATGCCACAGATAATACATGATCGTTGCGTTACGGGTAACAAAAACGACGTTCGGAATTCAACAGCCAATCATCACAACACAAGTGATATTCCAAATTTAAAACAGCCAATATTCACATCACAGTTCGGATTTTCACACACGATTTAGAGTCCATAGAGTATGGCATCCGTTGACCATAGAGTTTATTTTCGTTTTTTCCGTCGCGGACGACGTTGGACTTTGTGATGGGAGCCCAAGTTTCCATGATATTGGGGCGGACGGTGCCATACGGCGTTCGTTTATGGGATGGGAATGTGCGGTAACATGTAACGAAAACAAAAAGAAATGGTGCACTAAATAAACATATTATAGATTGTGTGTATATGTGAAATATATAAATAATTAGTAAAATATTAATAAATACATAATAAATATAAGAACAAAATAAAAAACACATCTTTTGTGACCTAGCAGTTTATTTAAACTGCTACAGTGCTAAAGCATTTTCAGTTTCTTGCAATATTTTTATTTGTGCTTGAGCTGAAGTAGTCAAGCAATTTATCATTAAATAATGTCTCTTCAATGTGTAGTATACAAATTATTTTGGAAACGAAGGAAAAACACGCTCGTTTAAAAAAAAATGCACAAATAATGAAAAAAAAGCCTGTCATTTTGGTTTCGTGACAAAAATAATATTTTGCACGAAAACTATCGTGCGGGTTCAGAGTTGTTGGTTGAGAGGAGGTTGGCGTTTTTATGTCTTGGCAATTTACGTGAGTTTAATAAAAATTTATAAATGAAGAGTATTTCGGACTCTCTTGTGTTCAAAATGTAAAATTAAGACCTTTTCAATTATTTAAAACATAGAAAAAATATCGCGCGTGGAGGTGTAAAAAATCAACCACTCACTGAGTTTTACTGAGTTTTAACTGTCGTGGGTCGAGCGACCTGTCATTGGCCTTTGATCGCGCCGATGGCGATCTGCACGCGTTGGTGTGGTTGAAGCATAAGTGGTTTCGTAACTGAAGTATACCAACGGGAATAGTAAGACACGGGTCTTAACGCCGAACGGACGACGCCGCGAGCCGCCAGTCTGCTTGTGACCACGGCTGCAGCATCGCAGCCGAAACGTCAAGCCGTGAGTACATAATGTAACTCATTAATAAACGTCACGGGTCTTAAACCCGTGTCTTACTATTTTGGTTGAAATGGAGCGCGAAAGTTTAAAATCTTATATACCAACGGGATCCTATAAATATGCTTTCCTTGTCTGTCTTATCATCTCAGTTCACCTCTCACGCTCTAGCACTTGAACTAAAGCGTATGTGTGCGAGTAATATAGCGTGGCATACTCACAGGAGCTGGCGGGCTGGTGCGGCGCGTCGAGGCGCGCCTGCATATCGCGAATGTGTTGCTCCTTGTGTTTCATATCGCGCGCTAAAGAGTCCAGCCTCTGGCGGGTTTCCATCAGCTCCCTGAGGAACAAGGCACAGCTACAGAAGTGTACACAAGGTGGACAGACGATTTCATAAGTACCAACAGGCCAATCTTGAAATTATTGGGGATTTATTAATAATGCACAGCTACAGAAGTGAACAATAAGTGAACAGACGATTTCATATATACCAAAAAGATTACCAATCTGGAAATTATTGGGGAAGGACTATGGTAGTGAACGTTTTTTTAGCTAATGAAATTCAAGAAAAAAACCGGCTCGAAGGACCATATGTGTCCCGTAGGTTAGTTTTTAGAATTTGAGCATGTGATGGTTGTGAGGAGTGTGGTCCCGCAGTCTTTTTAAGTCTTACACCCGTATTCACAAACGATGCTTGCTTAAGTGAAGCAGCAAATCGAACGCACAGCGCTGAAAAGAGCTCTGTGATTGGTTCGTGTGTCACCCTGTGCGTCCACGCGCACTGTGAGACCTCATAGTGATGTTTGTGAATATGGGTGTTAGTTGTTGGCTTGGATCTCGGAGTGCAATGACGCCTGAAGAGTGAGGAGAAAAAAGAAAAACGTCGAAGGCGCTGCGTACGGGTCTGATGATGATGATGATGTTGATGACAACAGACTTATGGTTGGCCAGAGCAGTCCACTGCGCGTGCAAGAGAGACTGAATGACCTGGTGATGATGATGATGATGGGGACTGACCTCTGGCTGGCCAACAGCAGCTGCTTGGTCTGGATCTCGGAGTGGAGCGACGACTGCAGCGTGAGGCTCTCCACCTGTCCTGATG
Organism: Ostrinia furnacalis; assembly: GCF_004193835.3. Taxonomy (NCBI): domain Eukaryota; kingdom Metazoa; phylum Arthropoda; class Insecta; order Lepidoptera; family Crambidae; genus Ostrinia; species Ostrinia furnacalis. Next base: position 12,706 of record NW_021137889.1, on the reverse strand, counting down.
ATGATGATGGTGACGGGGACTGACCTCTGGCTAGCCAGCAGCTCGGCTCGCGTGCGGCTGAGCTCCTCGCCAACAGCCTGCTTGGCCTGGATCTCGGAGTGAAGCGACGACTGCAGCGTGAGGTTCTCCACCTGTCCTGATGATGATGATAATGACGGTGACGGGGACTGACCTCTGGCTGGCCAACAGCAGCTGCTTGGCCTGGGTCTCGGAATGAAGCGACTTGGAGCTTGAGGCTCTCCACCTGTCCTGATGATGATGATAATGACGGTGACGGGGACTGACCTCTGGCTAGCCAGCAGCTCGGCTCGCGTGCGGCTCAGCTCCTCGCCAACAGCCTGCTTGGCCTGGATCTCGGAGTGGAGCGACGACTGCAGCGTGAGGATCTCCATCTTGTCCAGTTTCTGGGAACGCCGGTTCCGCCAGCCACCTGGTGCGGCGCCCGGAGGCGACGATGGCGGCACGCCGCGTGATGCACTCGCTGCAACACAGATAAATGCTTCTGTAACTCCTGGGACATAACACACGTCGCTATATAACATGCGGATGACAACGGAGTGAAGTCTTTTGACTATGCAAAAAAAAAAGAACTACACGCGAATACTATGCAAATATTTTTAATGTCAAATTATACACTTTTCTTCACTCTACAAGTGGTCTTTTCTTGCATCTAGCATGACAGAAATATTACTAAAGAGCCCAAGGATCGTAAGCTCGTCCGGTTTCTCCGTAACCTCGTTGAACCAGATTATTTGTAACATCGCAAAAACTCATTCTTAAAAAACTAAAACTCATAAAACTCATTTATTTCTGTAAATAGGCTTAAAAAAAGCACTTAAATCACCTATTCATTAATTAAATCTTATTTAAAAGAAATAAAACCCACCATGTTTGAGATACTCCAACTCCTCAGTCATCTTAGTCGCGAGCGCTTGCAAGTAGCCTCTAGCCTCTTTCTCGTCTGCCACCCATCGAATTATATCTGCTATCTGCAAGCCAAAAATAAAGCTAGTTAACAATCTAGACATTAATATCCGTACAAATGAAGAATGATCTGCTTTAGATTTTGCATTCATAAAGATGTCGTCCATATACACGAAAATAAAATTGGAACAAATCTCTTGATAGAATAGTATAAACCGCTTAACAGCAATATGAATGCCAAAGACAACTTAAATACTTTATTTGAGACATTTAATGTATTGTTTTCTAAAAACTTTTGACATTAATTTGTCAGTTACAATGTGCTAGTACCCTTTTCACAAGTCAATGAACAAAAAACAGCATTTGAAAGTGTTTTACTTATTCAGATATTGTGTATTATTATTTAAAGACAGGTCTGTGAGCACGTAGAATTTTGTCCAATGACCCCAAGCTACCCATCCTTATCGCTCGCGGGTAATTATGTTGCTATCGCGCTCGCACACTCACTGCGGGTGCCAGTCGCACAGTCGCGACAGCAATATAATTACGCGCGAACGATAAGGATGGGTAGCTAGAGGTCATTGGACAAAATTCTACGTGCTCACAGACAAGACTATAGCAATAAAACAAACTTAACACACGAGTGTAGTGTTCGAACCTGAATCTCCCAATGCTGCATGGTGTCGCGTTTCGCTCTATACTCTTCCAATTCCATTTCCAACTGCCGCCTTTCCGCATGCCACCGCCTGCCGTTCTCTGCCATCTGTTTATGATATAATTCAAATATGTAATTCTAATATTACCGCAGTTTCTTTTTCAGACTTACCACTTTAAGTCCCATTTGAAATTTAATAGTACATCCCTCACAACGTAGCGTAGTCAATAACGTCACATACTGGCTGCCCTATTTTGTTGATTCTGATGTCAATATACTTAATTTCAATTACTAATTACTGATAAGAGGGCTTAGGCCCAGAACAGACGGCGAAACGCAAATGCAACGGAACTGCAACCTTCTGATCATTCTGATGAATGAAACTGAAACTGACAGTTTCAAACTGGTCGCGCCGTGTGTGGTCTCTCAACGGACGCTATGGCAGAAACTTAGATGCAACTCAAAAGTAACTAGCAGTTGCAGTTTCGTTGCAGTTGCGTTTCACCGTCTGTTCTGGGCCTTAGTGTGACTTTACATCAAACGTCTTCACTAGTGACTGCGTAAAAAAGTGACATTAAATGTATGACGGATTGTACAGCACCCCTAACTAAAATTTTCATACATATTTTTAACTCAGTCGAAGCGTTTGATATAAACTCACACTACGCCTACAGAATAATATCTTTAAAACGGGCAGTATGAGATTTTTCATTGATTTTCGATTTTAATACAACGACATAAAGTTCAAAATACACGCACCGCGTCCAAGTCTTTGGCCAGTTTCCTGTTCTCGTTGATGAGCATCTGTTTGTCTTCGCTGTCGCTAAGTTGTTCCAGGCGGCGACTTTCCAGCTTTTCTTTTGAAGTTTGCAGCTGAAACAGATTTGGTGTTATTAGTATCATAGTAAAAGCAGACCTGTTCATCTCATACATCGAACACAAAACACGCACGGCGTACTCTCCTGGGATTTTTAATCCACAAGGCATTAAAACAAGGAGTAGTGAGTAACGTATATGTAATTTACCTAACGAATTTTGATTTTGTATAACCACGCGTATTCTTCAGCCATTGTTAACAAATTATTCACTATGGAAATAACAAAAAATACGCGTGTGGTACGCTAGGTGGCGATACAGTTTCTTGTAACAGTCAGCCCTATCGCATCGGCACAGTACCGATCACTAACATAAGTCGAACGAAACTGTGCTCGAGTCTAAGACAAGCTAAATTACACCACGTTGGGCAACATTTCTTTCTTTCAATGAAACCAAGCTTCTAGCTTGGAACGGACAATATTTTTAACTGCCCAAGAATATTTTTATTATTTATTTGTTTCACTGTTTAAAAATGATAGATGAACAAAACTCTTTCGAAGCTATTTCTCTAGGTGTAAATGAAAGTTCATGTTCAAAAATGAGGCCTTATAAAGTAACCTCTCTCCTGAGGTTTCTGTTCCATCGATTAGTTCCATAACATTTTTGACGTGACTGTAACAAAGTCAAAGCATTTTTTTTGTACATCAGACTGCACAATTTTGTTGAGAAATAGAATCTATTGCAACCACATAGAGTTGTTTTCTCACTCACCTCTCGGTTGAGCACATTCCGCATGGCGTCAGTCTCTTGCAGTTGGTCGCGGAGCGCGGCTATTTCGGAGTTATACCGGGCCTGCTGCTGCGCCAGAGATTCCTTGTATTGCAGCTGTTGGAACAAACAGGTGACACATAAAATGCTTTCCATTTAACACATTAGATGCCACACAGATCAACGATCGATTTGTCACGGGAAGCGATGAGTGACGTCACTCACGCACGGGTGAGCGAGTCTTCCAATTGATTTTTGATCATCAACCAAATCTTAAAAAAGGGGTTTGGCATTATTATGCCAAACATTATTATTCTATTTTCCCCTAGTAAATTAGAGAGGATCATGCTCTTGCACTAGAAACTAAGCCTAGGCGCTTACCACCGACTTTTAGTTGGCAAATAGTCGAGTCGGGCTGTTAATCAGTATAGAGATATATGAAAGTGCGCACATTACACCGATTTGGTATCAGCCGATTCTTCGTACAAATTAAAATCGGGCTCAACTATCAGCCAACTAAAAGTTGGTGGTCTGCGCCTAGGTTAAATTAATGACCTAATGATGACGAAAAAGTATGCCAACTGAATGTCGCGTCCAATGGCCACTCGTTTCAACAAGAATGGACGAAGACATCCACCGCGGATTTCCTGCGCTGCTCGCATCCAACTGCTTCCCGCGACCTTCACCAGATCGTCGGACCACCGAATGGGGCCTGTCAACTCCTTAGTACTGACCTCCAAAGCCTCCACTTCGTGTTGCAGTCGCGCTACATCTGCGGCTGGCCCGGCGCTAACTGTCTCGCCGCGCTGCGAGCGAAGCGTCTCCTCACGAAGTTTGCGCTCCTGAAGAAATATAAACCAGTTACAAACAAATCACACTAATGAGGGCCATCGTATCCTCACTAGTTGGCAGTTGGCACCACTGTAGGGTAAGGTTCTGTCACCAGTTGCGGTGGTGCCAAATGTTAAGTATAAACAAGATAGCCTCCATTAAAAGTTACACGAATTTTGAACACTACTAAAACTCAATTTCCATACTAAACGTCACTAGTGTGTCACAACTAGTGATCATCTAGTCTTCTTTAATCTTAATTTATGGGTCTGACCGAGGGGAGACATTGACATTTATGACGTGACAGAACATAAATCTGAAGTCTCGTTGACGTTACAAAAACACCGCTAGACCTATATTAACGGGGACCCAGTTCCTTTTGCACGAAACCAGTAGCAGAAATGTATTATGCCGGTCACAGACTGTGACAAGATGTTTGCGAAAATGCGATGAATTGTAATTTGTACTCGTCAACGAAAATGTCGTCCATTATGTGCGCTATCTTTACAAGAACTTTTACAAAAACAAAATTAGCGAAACAAATATTATATACCTTGGTGGCCTCAGCGATGGCCATATCCAGCCTCGCTTCCAGCTCGCGGCGGCCTTTATCGGAGCGCCGGATGTCCTGGCGGAGAGCGTCGATCTTTTGCATCTCTTTCTCGAGCTCTTGCTCTTTGTCCCGCACCTGGTAATGAACGTTATTATTATTGAATTATGATTTAATTTAATTTGCGAGGGCTATCATATGCATAAAAAATATAGGACATCTAGGTGTAGTCTCGAATTTGCACACGATGAAAGTTACAACGTTGAGCCGCTACACTAAAGCCTGGTCCGTGAGCACGTAGAATTTTGTCCAATGACCCCAAGCTACCCATCCTTATCGCTTGCGCGTAATTATATTGCTGTCGCGACTGTGCGACAGCAATATAATTACGCGTGCGGGGTCATTGGACAAAATTCTACGTGCTCACGGACCGGGCTTTAGTTACCCCGCACGCGTAATTATATTGNCTGTGCGACAGCAATATAATTACGCGTGCGGGGTCATTGGACAAAATTCTACGTGCTCACGGACCGGGCTTTAGTTACCCCGCACGCGTAATTATATTGCTGTCGCACAGTCGCGACAGCAATATAATTACGCGCAAGCGATAAGGATGGGTAGCTTGGGGTCATTGGACAAAATTCTACGTGCTCACGGACCGGGCTTTAGTTACGTACACACTTCGTTGATTAAATTGATATTACAGAAGGTCGTAGCTAACTCTGCTTCAGGGGTGTAAATGCCTGAAGACAGTTTGTAGAATAGCCAAACTTAAGTGGCAGTGGGCGCGGCAAATAGCCCATAGAACTGATGGTTGAAGTAGATAAGTGTCGAGCAGCGTTGCCAGTTTTTTTTTTCGCCAAGTCGGGACTTTGGTACTTTTTGAGTGAAAATAGCGGGACTCTTCCGTCAGAAGCGGGACATAGTAAAAAAACGTATACACAGTGTGAGTCACGATAAAGTGCACATTTAAATTAAGGTGAAACAAAAAAAATCTGCTTTTAAATTCATGTTTTTTTTGGTTATTTGATAAATTTCTCCAAATAATGCCCCTATAACAGGTGGTTTTTATTACTATATGTTATTCTTTATCGTATTACCTTTGGATAACCAAAAATCGCATGTCTCTATCCCTATCACAACGTTTGCAATGATTGTTTGAACAAAGGCCTGCCACCAAATTATTCTCCGCTATAGTCTGGTGAAGTAAGTGTCTCTCTCCGAAAAGCGGGACCGAGCCTGTCCCGCGCGGGACATTTAAATTTGATTTAAAAATCGGGACGTCCCGCCAAAATCGGGACGTCTGGCAACGCTGGTGTCGAGTGTAGTTCACGGTACAGGTAACCCTCGGTAGACAGACGATCTGAAGGTCGCGGGTAAAGCCTGGATGCGGACAGCGCAGCGACTTTACATAGCTCGTAGAATTCACATGATAAGCAGGCTCGTCCAGCCATCTTGGGGTCAATCCCCTGCAGTGGGGACTGACCTGATGACGATGAGTAAAGTGTAAACCTGTCGCAACAAAGACTGACACTAAAGACATGGCAAGCCCATCTGGACATAATAGGAGTCATTTTCCTGCAGTGGGGCCCGACCTGATGATGATGAGTGAAGTATACAGTCACCTGTCGCGACAGCTTGTGTTTCTGCTGCCTTAGGTCGGCCAGCTTATCCGCCACCTCCTTGTACTCGGCCATGGCCAATCGCCGCTGTTCCAAAGCGTCCTGCAACTCCTTGTCCTGTCGGGATAGGTTAGCAACACGCCGTGTTAATCACGCTTATGTTAACCACACTTCGTGCTATTGTCTATGGCCGTAGCGTACAGTCAGCGTCGAATAGTTCGTGACACCAAAAGTGGCCAAAAGTTGACAACACAATCTTGTTCCAATTCTAAACAAAGAGTTTTTGGCTAAAGATGCCCTACACTGAACCGCCCTAGCTATGACATTGTCAGGAGGGTGCTACTATTAATACCAAATTATTAGTTCCTATTATTGCCACGTTTGAATTGATATATTTTGCAGGTGGACGCTATAGATGAACTACACTGAAATGTCCCACCGACGACATTGACAGCAGGGCGCCACCATCTTCGTGCAACTATATGGTTTCCACCGTGGCAAAAGTCGGAACTAGCGATCCGCTATTGACGGTGGCCCCCCTGTCAGTGTCAAATAAAGGACAGTTCAGTGTAGTTCATCTATACTCTCAATCAATACTGTGTTGTTAGTTTTTTATTGTTGCCACTCGACTTTTCCAAACCGTTGGACTATACTTTGGGTCTCAGGAACTATTTGACACTGACTGTACTATACGAAACAAATATGTAATATCAATGTCAGATCACACAAACACATAAAACTCAAATTATTCAACAGAGGTGATTATGGTACGATCTTATGCTAAATTGCACCAACTTACTTTAACCGTATCTTTAACAATAACCGGTGCTTTTTGTATGGAGTTTGACAGATTTTTGACGTTTGCTAAAGCCAAAGTAAGATGGTGCAACTAAGCTTGAGTGTAATAAAAACAATGCAGTATCGAAACTCGGTGTTATATCAATTATATGTAAGTACAAAACAAAAAAAGAAACAAATCGACGACCATAAACAACACACGCACCTGTAGCCTCAGTTTCTCGCTCATATCGGCCTTGTCTTTGGCCAGCTCCTCCTTTTCTTGCGTTAGGTTGGCAACACTGGCTTCTAGCTCTCTGAGGCGGGCGCCTATCTCTGGCGGACACGACGCCATATCCTGGGATTGAGAAAATAAAATAAAACAATATTAGTTTATTTACAGTAAGACACATCACAGAAGAACACATGTTTGGTAGACACAAGAAATAAGAATATACACTGGTCATCACAAAAATCGACCCTCCCGCGACAAGCACTTTCAAACGTATGCATCCCCACTTCCCACCAATATTGGGACTATTTAAAAGCCTAGTTCTAAACTTGATTTCATTATAGGAAAGGTTTTTACCCCAAAAATGTGTCTTTAGAAGGATCCAGAGTCACTTCTTCAAAAAATAAGGTCTTTTTTCAAGTCACATTTATGGTATATGTTAATCATTTATTAAGAAACTAGCGGCCGCCCGCGACTTCGTACGCGTGGATCTCGTTTTACCCCCCCTTCATCTATCTTACGCGGTTCAGATTTTTTCATACAATTTTTTTCCCGCTAACTCCCCTTCCCGTGGGAATTTTGCAATATCCTGTTGTAACTAAGCTTTAAGTTTACTAAGGTACCGGNTATTGAACCCTATTTACCGATTCAGCTGATCTACACTAGTATAGTTACGTCTCTAGTTAATAGACAAATCGCTCTATGTCGCCATCTTGTTGTCTGTGGTAATCTCTCTGCAATAAAACTGCGTCTGCTAAATTTAAACTATTTTTATTTAAATTCATCAGAGCGAATAAGGAGTACTCATCAAGTCTAAAGCCTGGTCTGCGAGCATGTAGGATTTTGTCCAATGACCCCAACCGCGTAATAGTATTGCTGTTGCGACTGTGCGACGGGCGCCCGCAGTGAGTGTGCGAGCGCGACAGCAACATAATTACGCGCGAGCGATAAGGATGGGTAGCTTGGGGTCATTGGACAAAATTCTACGTGCTCGCAGACCAGACTATAGAAGCCACATTCGAGGCGATAATAGCCCAACGGTGTCAGTGACGGACCACCGATTCTAGATCGAGTGTCGGTAGCTCGACTTAAACCCCGTCGACCGCTAAACTATTGTGGTTAACACATCTAAACAAGCATATATTTAGCATAGCGGGAGAGATTAGCAGGAATAGTAGTTAGCTCATATTCTTAAAAAAAAGTTTTAGGTGAATTTAAAGAAAATACCTGCGCTGTCATTCCGCTGTTAAGTTGTTCGTAGCATCGCAACTGCGCCTCGAGATCCGCGTTTCGCTTCGACAGCGTCGCCAATTCTTCTTTCAACTGTATTAGTTCCTCTGTAACAAACTTATCCAGTTAGGGCGTCCAGTTAAGAACAAAATGCATGCGCATGGCAGTTACGAAGTGCGAATGTGATGTGCTAAGACAATAAAACCTCTTCAACCCATCTAGCCAGTTTGGGAAGTGTATACTAAATGCTCCATTTGCCTCTGGTAAATTAGAGACGGTCGTTTTCCTGCAGTGTATCCTTAAATTACATTTGTTTTTTTAAGTTACCACTTTGTTCAAAATATAATGCACCATTGACCTATTTATATTCTACAAGCAAAGGTCAATTTGATTCTGATTCGAGAGTTTAACTATAAGGTAAGGAAGTCAAGGTAGCAGGAAGGCGTTGGATGCAGGCTACAACCAACCGGTTAGTAAGGAAATCATTGGGGGAGGCATATGTTCAGCAGTGGACGTCATGTGGCTGAAATGATAATGATGATGATTAAGGATATCATATCCCACTACTTTTGAAGCACTTTATCACCAATTACAATGAGGGCTATCGTTTTTATACTTAACAGTTGGCACCCCTGGCGATTGACAGGACCTTACTCTACAGTGGCGCCATTTTGATGAGTGCAATTGCGATAGTCCTCCTACCACTTTAGCGCTCACCAGTTGGTGCCACTGTCTTCGCTACTAGCAAGTGACAGGACCTTACTCTACAGTGGCGCCATCTTGATGAGTGCAAATGCGATAGTCCTCCTACCACTTTCGCGCTCACCAGTTGGTGCCACTGTCTTCGCTACTAGCAAGTGACAGGACCTTACTCTACAGTGGCGCTAACTGGTGAGCGCTAAAACGATAGCCCTCATTGCAAAATATGTCAAATGCTATGTACTTACCACCGCCGGCGTCTAGGGCGGCGCCGCCCGCCCTAAGCTCTGCGATGGTCTGGGCTAGTAAGGCGTTCTCCCGCTCCAAGGCTTTCAGGGCGGCGCGGTCGCCTGCGTTGGATGGCGCCTGAAATTAATATATTAAATTAAAATGGCTGTTTTCAACAAAGGCTTCTTTAGAGAAGCTATTTTTGGATTCGGTATGGGTATTTCGGGTTGCCATAAATTATTTACAAGTAGTATTAGTTACAAGTATTTTAGTATCTCTATCTTTCACCTATTGGCATGAAAAATCAAACTTATTAATTTTAATTTAGATAAAAAAGAATTTTCACTTAAATTATCTCTGAAGTGTCCCAGATATAACATTGACAGGAAGACGCTACTATCTGCTGCTGGTAGGGCAAAAAAAGAATGAGACATGTATAGGCTCCTTAAGAGCATTTGACGATTTGCAAGAACTAATTTAATTAGTCTAAACAAATAAAGATAATTTTGATTTTGATTTTGATTATCAATACTGGGTTATTTAGTTCGTATTTTGCCGCTTGTCGTTTCAGAATCGTTGGACTTTACTTTAGACTAGGCGCAGACCACCGATTTTTAGTTGGCAACCAAGTTGGTTGGTTGGATAGTTGTACCTGATTTTAAATTGTATGAAGAATCGGCCAAATCAAATCGGTGTAATGGGTTGTCCAACATGTATTGCTACGTATGTACCGACCTGACTAGGAGCATTCTTAGCTGGGCTGAGCGGGCCGGCGGGCGCGCCCAGGTCGGACAGGCGGGACCCAGCCGTGAATGTAAAGCCCACGAACGGCAGGTGCAGCCCCGAGAACGCGGACGACGCTAAAGCCCTATCCGTGAGCACGTAGAATTTTGTGTAATGACCCCTAGCTACCCATCCTTATCGCTCGCGCGTAATGAGGGCTATCGTTTTTATACTTAACAGTTGGCACTCCTGCCGATTGACAGGACCTTACTCTACAGTGGCGCCATCTTGATGAGTGCAATTGCGATAGTCCTCCTACCACTTTAGCGCTCACCAGTTGGTGCCACTGTCTTCGCTACTAGCAAGTGACAGGACCTTACTCTACAGTGGCGCCAACTGGTGAGCGCTAAAACGATAGCCCTCATTATATTGCTGTCGCGACTGTGCGACGGGCGCCCGCAGTGTGTGTGCGAGCGCGATAGCAACATAATTACGCGCGAGAGATAAGGATGGGTAGCTTGGGGTCATTGGACAAAATTCTACGTGCTCACGGATCAAACTATAGTACCGACCTGGCTGGCGCGTTCTTGGAGCGACTCAGCGATCCACGTTCACGTCACGTAGTACGTTAGGGTTGTTTCATTTTTAGATTCTGCACTAGGGTTGTCCAATTGTCACGTTCTATGTTATTAGTGTCGTTTGAGCTGTTTTATACAGGGTGTCTCAAGTAGTCGTATCAAGCCGAAGCCCAGAGGTAGAGCATCACTAGGGCTATCCAAATCACCCCCATGTATGTTCCGCGATTTTTGATAGTTTTCGAGCTATGATTGTTTTTCAACTAGTATCCAATATGTTAAGGCTTATTTCTTTACAAGTTGTACCTGACTAGGAGCATTCTTAGCTGGGCTGAGCGGGCCGGCGGGCGCGCCCAGGTCGGACAGGCGGGACCCGGCCGTGAATGTAAAGCCCACGAACGGCAGGTGCAGCCCCGAGAACGCGACGACGCTAAAGCCCTATTCGTGAGCACGTAGAATTTTGTCCAATGACCCCTAGCTACCCATCCTTATCGCTCGCGCGTAATTATATTGCTGTTGCGACTGTGCGACGGGCGCCCGCAGTGAGTGTGCGAGCGCGATAGCAACATAATTACGCGCGAGCGATAAGGATGGGTAGCTTGGGGTCATTGGACAAAATTCTACGTGCTCACAGACCAGACTATATCTGTCTACAAGTGTTACCTGGCTTGGAGAGTTCTTGGCAGGGCTGAGAGATGTGTCTTTAGGGCCTTTCGAGCGTCACATAGTGCTCCTTTAGAGCTTATCTTTACGTCGCATCCACTATGTTAAGGCTTATTTCTTCACAACTTGTACCTGGCTAGGAGCATTCTTAGCTGGGCTGAGCGGGCCGGCGGGCGCGCCCAGGTCGGACAGGCGGGACCCAGCCGTGAATGTAAAGCCCACGAACGGCAGGTGCAGCCCTGAGAAGGCAGACGACGCTTGCGGCGGCGGGACCGCTTCGGATAGCCTGGGGGATAAACAGTCTTATGTTGTAGGTGGATAAGTTAAATATTTATTGGCACGTACAGACGACAGCACATCAGACTATACATTTTCGTTGCAAAGTCGCCCTTATCGCAACTAGGTAAGATATCACAGTGTTTACGTTGACGTGCTGTCGACTGTACAAAGAGCTGGTCCAAATGGCGTTTTGAATTGTGCGATTGAGGTTCACAGGCACAACGCGCGACTACAGTGGACAGAATGTTTGAACCTCTACGAGCCTAGTTATTTAATTTTTAGCTCTACGAGCCTGTCAAGATGACGCGTTTTTACTCGCGAGTTTCGAATCGCGCGATAGTGAGATACTAGAGGACGAGTAAATACAAATGAGTAGGTCGGAGTAGACCGCGCTCGGGCGTTTCTATGAAGATGACCTACTCATTTGTATTTACTCTGCAAGAAGTTCATACATTCTGTCCACTTGCAGTCGCGCGTTTCGCCTAAGAGCCTGTCCAGATGACGAGTTCTTACTCGCGAGTTTCGAATCGCGCGATTGTGATTTACTAGAGGTTCATACATTCTGTCCACATGCAATCGCGCGTTTTGCCTAAGAATCTCAATCGCTCAATTCAAAACGCGCGAGTAAAAACGCGTTATGTGGACACGGCCTACTAATCTCGCAATAGCGCGATCGAGGTTCATAGACAAAAAGCGCGATTGCATCTAGACAGAATGTACGAATCTCACAATCGTAAGATTCGAAACGTGCGAATCTGAACAAGCTCATAAATACGGCAATTTAGAAGTAAAATAATCAGTTCCTCTGTAATAGATTCCGGATGAAATTTGCTTCCACCTTTAAATAAATAAATAATTCATTTATTTGCTTAGAAACATCTTCGACCTGATCATCACTTTCCATCAGGTGAGACGTAGATCAAGAGCTTCCTCGTTGTGTAAAAAAGCTTTACTTAATTACTTTTTAAACCACCAATAACTCACCTAATATCCGTGTCATCGACGTCAAAGTTGGAGGTGTCAGTAGGAGATGACACGTCAGGCACAAACGGCGCTTGCATCTCGCGGAGATTCTCCCAGTCGAGACCCGCGAACCAGGGGTGATTCTGGAACATATGCAAATGATGATATTAA